>NW_027213314.1:15000-25000 GCF_042767895.1 Penaeus vannamei | reverse complement strand
GAAAGACAAAAGCCGAAAGAGAAAGAGAGAGAATTAGAGAGAGAGAGAGAGAGAAAGAAAGGAAGAGAAAGAGAGAGAGAAAAAAAAGAAAGAGAAAGAGATAAAGAAAGAAAAAGAAAGAAAGAAAGAAAAAGAGAGAAAGAAAGAAAGAAAAAGAAAGAGAGAAAGCGAGAGAGAACAAGAAAGGCCAGGCGGGAAACAACAGGCAAACATAAAACATCTTAAAGACGTTTTATTCCCTCCTTGGGTCACAATGTCCTGGCTGCTCATTGTGTATTCATAGCATGATTTACAGTCTGCATCAGCAAACCTTGTTAAATGGCCCAAGTTGTCACCCAGCTTTAGCATAGGCCTATGTTGGCATGTATATGTTTTGGATTGTGTTTTTGTTTTTTTGTTTTATTGCTGGTGTTCGGGATTGGGGAAAAAGCGAAGTGGCAATATCGATATGTCTTTGTTTCGTGTTTTTTTGCTTTTGTTTTCATTTCTTTTCTTCTTCTCCTCCTTCTTCTTCTTCTTCTTCTTTTTCTTCTTGATTTTTGCTGTTTGGTCTTTTCGTGAGGAAGAGAAGAGAAGACGCTGTTGACGTCGATGAGAATGATGATAAAATTTTTAAACTTCTTGTCTTCTTTTGTTCTTTTCCTTCGATTTCCGTTTGTTTTTGTTTATCATCGCGATTCTTTACTTCTCCTCCTTCCCTTTACTTTACCTCCATCTTTCTTCCTCCTTCCTTCCTCCTTTCTTTCTCCCTTCCGCTTTCTTCTTCTACACCTTTATCCCCACCATCTTTCCCCTCTTTTTCTCCCCCTGGCAAAACCGAGAACCGCTTTTACAGATAGCTGTGTTGATGCGCCCATTACGGTTCCATTGCTGATAATAGGGAAGCAATATATCCTGCTGAAGGTGTAATGGAAGCAGGTAACGGTTACAGAAATCAGTGATAGCGGCAGTCGTACTTGGTCGTGTGTGGTCAGAGTGGGTTGTAGTTGGTCGTATGTGGTCAGAGTGGGTTGTAGTTGGTCGTATGTGGTCAGAGTGGGTTGTAGTTGGTCGTGTGCGGTCAGAGTGGGTTGTAGTTGGTCGTATGTGGTCAGAGTGGGTTGTAGTTGGTCGTATGTGCGTATGTGGTAGTGGGTTGTACTGTTGTATGTGGTCAGAGTGGGTTATAGTTGGTCGTATGTGGTCAGAGTGGGTTGTACTTGGTCGTATGTGGCCAGAGTGGGTTAAACTTGGTCGTATGTGGCCAGAGTGGGTTGAACTTGGTCGTATGTGGTCAGAGTGGGTTGAACTTGGTCGTATGTGGTCAGAGTGGGTTGAGCTTGGTCGTATGTGGTCAGAGTGGGTTGTAGTTGGTCGTATGTGGCCAGAGTGGGTTGAGCTTGGTCGTATGTGGTCAGAGTGGGTTGAGCTTGGTCGTATGTGGTCAGAGTGGGTTGTAGTTGGTCGTATGTGGTTAGAGTGGGTTGTACTTGGTCGTATGTGGCCAGAGTGGGTTGAGCTTGGTCGTATGTGGTCAGAGTGGGTTGTACTTGGTCGTATGTGGTCAGAGTGGGTTGAGCTTGGTCGTATGTGGTCAGAGTGGGTTGTAGTTGGTCGTATGTGGTCAGAGTGGGTTTAGCTTGGTCGTAAGTGGTCAGAGTGGGTTGTAGTTGGTTGTATGTGGTCAGAGTGGGCTGTAGTTGGTCGTACGCCGATGTACTTGTCTATAATCATTCACATTAGTCTTAATGATATCTCAGTGACTATCTTTCTTTATTCATTTTACATTTTTGGCAGAATATAAGGGTCGTATTTAGTCGTACAACTTTACTGTTGGTCGTAACCTGTCGTGTTTACTCGTAGCTGATCGCAATGGTCGTATGGTAGCTTATGGTCGTACATAGTCGAACCTACGCTTGTTTCACCGTCCTTATAATGTTAATGATAATATGTTGGTGGTAGAGTTACAAGTAGACGGTAGAGATGAGGGAGGAGAGGGTAAGAGCTATAGAGCGAGCGACCGAACGAGGGAGAGAGAGAGACAGCGGTAAAGCCACAGAGAGAGAGAGAGAAAGAGATGGGGGGGAGACGGCAAGAGCTATAGAGTGAGCGAGCGAACGAACGAGAGAGAGAGAGAGCGGTAAAGCCAGACAGAGAGAGAGAAAAGGACAGTGAGAGAAAGAGATGGGGGGGGAGAGGGCAAGAGCTATAGAGCGAGCGAACGAACGAGGGAGAGAGAAAGACAGCGGTAAAGCCAGAGAGATAGAGAGAAAGTGACAGTGAGAGAAAGAGATGGGAAGAGAGGGCGAGAGTTTTTGAGAGAATGAGCAGAATAGAGTGATGAAGAGAGAGAAGGTGAAGGGGCAGGAGAAAGAGAGAAAGAGAAAGAGACGGAGACAGAGACAGAGACAGAGAGAGAGAGAGAGAGAGAGAGAGAGAGAGAGAGAGAGAGAGAGTTACAGCTAGAGAAAGAGACAACAGTTTCAGGTAGAATGAGCAAAAGAGAGAGAGAAAGAAACAAAGAGAGACAGAGAGAGAGAGAGACAGAGAGAAATAGAGGGATTGGAGAGAGAAAGAAAAAAAACAAACAAAGAGAAAGAGACAGAGAAGAGAAAGGTTTCGTGAGAGAAACAAACAAAGAGAGAGAGAGAAAGAGAGAGAGAAAGAGAGAGAGAGAGAGAGAGAGAGAGAGAGAGAGAGAGAGAGAGAGAGAGAGATTGAGAGAGAAAGAAAGAAAGAGACAAAGAAAGAGAGAGAGAGAGGGGCCAGAGAGCAATGGTTTCTGTAGCACAAGATCGTGATATGCTTCCATTATTGCCTTGTGGAGAGGGAGTCTCAGGGGGGAGGCTTCACTCTGACAGAAAGTAGATGAGTGAAGAATAAGGAAGAGATAAGAGAGAGAGAGAGAGAGAGAGAGAGAGAGAGAGAGAGAGAGAGAGAGAGAGAGAGAGAGAGAGAGAGAGAGAGATGGAAGAAACAGAGAGATAAAGAGAGAGATATGGGATAGAGATGAGTGACTGAGATGTGAGAGAGAGAGAGATGGGGGAAAGAGAGAGAAAGAGAGAAAGAGAGAGATGGGGAGAAAGAGAAAGAGAGTGAGAGAGAGTGAGAGAGAGAGAGAGAGAGAGAGAGAGAGATGAGAGAGAAAGAGAGAGAGAGAAGGAGAGAGAGAAAGAAGGAGAGAGAGAGAGAAGGAGAGAGAGAGAGAGAGCATGAACTGGGCCGACAGAGGTGCAGGAGGCAGGTTTGTAGATGCGGCAGTGGGTGTGGCAAGACGAGTCCCTGTGGATGGGCGTGTGTGTGTGTGTCCCTCCCTCTTTCCTCCTCCTCCTCCTCCTCCTCCCCCCCTCTTTCCTCCTACTACTGCTACTACTCTCTCCCTCCTCCCTTTCCCCATCCCCCTCCTCCTCCTCCCTCGTTTCCTCCTTCTCTCTCCCCCCCTCTTTCCTCTTACTACTACTACTACTACTCTCTCCTCCCTCCTCCCCTTCCCTTTCTGTATCCTCCTCCTCCTCCTCCTCCTCCTCCTCCTCCTCCTCCTCCTCCTCCCTCCCTCCCTCCCTCTCCCTCCCTCTTTCCTCCTATAACTACTACTCCTTTCCTCCCCCCTCTCTTTTCCCTCCTCTTGACTTTCCTCCCTCCCTTTTCCTCCTCTCTCCTCCCTCCTCCTCCTCTCCCCCCCCCCCCCCGCCCATCGCCTCCCTTTCCCCCTTACTCCTCCCTCGTCGCTCTTTCTCTCCAATCCTCCTCCCTCCACTCCTCCCTCCTCCCCTCCTTCCCTCCCTCCTTCTACTTCCCTCCTCCCTCCAACTCTCTTCTTATTTTCTCCCTCCTCCTCTCCTCCCTCTCCCTCTTTTCTCCTTCCCTTTTCTCTCCCTTCTCTCTTCCCTTTCTTCCCTCTCCTCCTCCCTTCTACTCTCTCTCCCCTCATTCACCTCTCTTCTTCCTTTCCCTGTCTTCTCCCTTATCCAACTCTCTCCTTCCTTCCTCCCCCAATTTCCTTTTCTCCCATCCCTCCCTCCGCTTCCCCTCGCTTCCCCTCTCTCACTTCCCCCTTTCCCTTGTGTTACTCTCTCTCCCTTCTCCCCCTGTTTTCCCCCACTCCCTGACCCACGCTCTCCCCGCCCCTCACCCCCCCCCTTCACCCTCACCCTGCCCCTTACTCCCCCTGCCCTTCCCGCCCCTCTCCCCCCTCACCCCGCCCTCACCCCCCGCACCTCATCCCCCGTCCTTCACCCTGCCCCTCACTCCCTGCCCTTCCCGCCCCTCTCCCCCGCCCGTCACCCCCTCACCCCGCCCTTCACCCCCGCCCCTCACCCCCCTCACCCCACCCTGGCCTCAGTATTGACTAGGGTACAACCAACCTGACCAAACCTTCGCACAGAACAGGTTTTTGTGGTAGAGGCGGCGGTGGTAGACGCAGTGGGTCCCGTGTTGTTTAGGTAGTGGTAGTGGTATCGTTCTTGGTTATTTACGGAGGGGATGGGTATTGTGGTGATTGTTGTATTGGGAGTAGAGTGTGGTATGGTGATGACGGTGGTGATGACGGCGGTGTTGTGGTTATAAGGATTGTGTAGGGATTGTGCTGGGGATGATTTATGATCGTGTTATGGTGTCGCTTCTAAGCATTATGGTGTTATGGTGACTATTCTGCGTAACTTTGTGTGATGGATAGAGTGAAATTTAGGGTTGTGATGTTGTGATTTTGTAGCGTAGATCATTTTGATTACGGAATCGTTTGGAGGATTTGCTCTCGTAGAAGTGATGGTTGTGGTTGTAGATGTCGATGTCGCACTTGAAAGATACTAGCTTTATGGTGCTTGGTGTAGTGGAAATGATGGTGTTGTGGGATTGTTGTAGGCACGGAAAGAGGTGATGATATTGTTGTTTCTAAGATCGTGCTTGATATGTATGATGGGATGGGTGTGTTGTATTTTTTGTATACTGTTTATTTTGTATGTTGTAAGGATATGTTGTACGTACTTCGCTGGCAGTTCTGATTTATTATGAAGGCTGTTTTTATATGTGCATAAAATCTTGACAGATATTTGACGTCATTAAACAAATGTTATATATACGATGAGAGAGCATAGCATTATACATTATACTTCATCGATGTTATGTATTGAATATGAACACACTTTTTGCATTCTGAACTTTGCAAAGACCATTTACACAAACAGAAAGCATGTTCAATGGCTGAATCAAAGCGCGTTTTCAAACTATCTACAAAAAATAATCATTTATCAAGAGATAACGAAAAAAAAAACATATGAACATTCCTTGCAATTTATTTTCGACGTTTTTTTTCTTCTTCTTCTTCTTCTATTTCTTTTCTTATTTCTTGTCTTTTAGACATATAAAAATTTAAAAAAAAATAAATGAAATACGAAATTAGTCTTCCCTTGCCCTTATATGGTAGAATATACTACAGCCCACGCAATACCTCACAGTTGCCAGCTAGTATTAAGGTTGTTGCCGGCTTTCGTCAATTTTCCCTCCTTAAACAAGGCATTTTCTCGCTTCTTCTAAATTCCTTTGGCTTTATCTGGTAATCATGAAATAAAAGATAAGAAAAAAAAATGAGTATGAAATAAATATAGAAAAAAGTTGAATTAAATCGAAATGAATAATGTTCATGATTATGATAATAACACGGGCAGATTTGTATTGTTAAAAGCAATGGAATCAAAAGCAATGGAAAATCAATTTGGTGATAATGATGATAAAAAGGGGAGTATACATATAATGATAACAAAAATGCAATTAAGGTTAAAAGAGAGTAATGATAATAAAAATAATTATGATAACAAGAATGAGAATATAACACCTGTGATAAGATAAGACTTAATAACAACAGCAATAATAACATTAACAATGATGATGATAAAAGTGACATTAATCATTATTATAACTATGATTATCATTATTATAGTAGTAATATATTAGCAATAATGGTGATAACGATGATAATAAAAATAACAGTGATGATAATGGTAATGATAATAATAATGATAATGATCAATGATAATGATGATTATTATCATTATCATGATTATAATTATCATTATTGTTATTATGGGTATTATTATCATTATCATTAGCATCATTATTATTATCATTATCATCATTATTGTCATCAGTATGATCATAGTGACGATAATCGTTATGATAATGATAATGATAACAATTATATTGATAATGATAATAGTGATGATAATAATAACGCTAATAATAATAATGATGATGATAACAATAAAAGTAATAATGATAATGATAATAATGATAATAATAACAAGCAACAATGATCATTATAATAATAGTAATGATAATGATGGTGATGTTAACAATAATAATGATGATAATAGTAATAGTGGAAATAATGATGATGATAGCAATAGCCATTATCATCATCACAATAAGACAAATAACAATGATAATAATGATAATAAGAATAATGACAATGATAATAATGATAATAAGAATAATGACAATAATAATAATAATAATAATAATAATAATAATAATAATAATAATAATAATAATAATAATAATAATAATAATAATAACAATAATAATAATAATAATAATAATAATAGTAATAATAATAATAATAATAACAATAATAATAATGATAATCATAATGACAATAATAATGATAATGATAATGATGATAATTATAATAATAATAATATTAATCATAATCATAATAATGATAATGATAATAACAATAATAATAATAATATAAACAATAATAAGAAGAATTGCTAATGATGAATATATCAATGATGATAATAAAGATGATACAGTAATGATAATGATACTGCCAATACTAATAGTAATGATAGTAATAATTCTGAAGGCCAGACTGAGAAAACATGTATATAAATCATATGTTTTAATATGTAACATTAACAAGTAAAACCAAACAAAAAATAATAGAAAAAAGAATAGCACAGAACAACCACTGCAAAAAATTAATAGAAAAAAAATAATAATAATAGAGAACAACCATTACAAAAAGATGAATAAAAAAATAAACAATAATAACACAGAACAACCACCGCAAAAAATGAATAGAAAAAAACAATAATAACACAGAACAACCATTACAAAAGAAAATGAATAGAAAAAAAAACAATAATAACAGAACAACCATTACAAACAAAATGAATAGAAAAAATAATAATAACACAGAACAACCATTACAAAAAAATGAATAGAAAAAAATAATAATAACACAGAACAACCATTACAAACAAAATGAATAGAAACAAAACAATAATAACACAACAACAATAACAACACAGAACAACCACTGCAAAAAAATACAGCGCACAGATTGTCCTAGAAACCACATCTTTAACACATCCACTGAGGAACCCACAAAGATAAGCTCTGACGGAAGGCTGGCCCATAAAGCAGCGTTCAAACACACAATTTTTCATCGACAGACCGAGATCCGTGTACTTTGGCGACGATAAGTACGGAGATGAGACGAAAAATGTCTCGTGTAATGGACGATAAAAATCCGGGAACACAGAGGAGGAATCCGCTACGCCTTGTATGAGTGGGATTCTTTCGGGAGATTCAGGAGGATTAAGGAGGTCGCTCATGAGGAGGATCCTTTGGGCAGGAGAGCGAAGAATGCATGTAGGCCTAAGTGCAATAATGATATTGATGATAATGATAATGAAAGTAATTCAGTATCAATGATAATAAATCTACAGACATATATAAATGAATAAATATACATTTTATATATATATATATATATATATATATATATATATATATATATATATATATATATATATATATATATATATATATATATATGCACGTATGTATGTATGTATGTATGTATACATATATTTACATACATATATATATATATATATATATATATATATATATATATATATATATATATATATATATATATATATGTATGTATGTATTTATATGTATATATATACATATATATGTATATGTATATATATATGTATATATATATATATATATATATATATATATATGTATATATATATATATATATAGATATATATATATGTATATATATGTTATTATATATATATATATATATATATATATATATATATATATATATATATATATATATATATATATATATATATATATATATATATATATATATACAGGGGCAGTTTAGCATCATAATTGCTGGGTAACTAGCAAACCAAACGTGCCCGGTTCAGGGTGTGGCAAATAAGATTATTTTAATTACACCCACTAATAAAGTGATCACCTTGAATACGTAAATATGCAAATTATCTTCTCCAGCTTTCTCGGAAAGGGCCCGTATTTTTAGAAAAGGTCCCGGGTAGCAATATATATATATGTATATATATATATATATATATATATATATATATATATATATATATATATATATATATATATATATATATATATATATATATATATATATATATATATATATATATATATATATATATATATATATATACATATATATTAATTATCATTGTTATTATCACCACCATCATCGCTGTCATTAATATGACTCACCTCATCACTGCAAAAGCGACGCAAAATGCCAGTGCCAAAGAGAAAGACAAAACCGACAACCAAGAACCTCCACAAAAGCGCAACATTAACGTCAACGAGAAACCACTATAACAGATTCGTCACGCTTGACACACGCTCGCTAACAGCCTAATCTATACAGCCTATACACTCGACCCAATGCATAAGTGACACGTGTTAATGGCTTAGGTAATTGTTATGCAATTGGAGTCCCGGTCGATGGATTAACCTATACTAGCGTAGGATGAAGTGTAATTGTTGCGTAAGAGGTTCAGTAATGGACGAGAAACAGAGAGAGAGAGAGAGAGAGAGAGAAGAGGGGGGGGGAATAGAGAGAGGAAGAGAGAGAGAGAGAGAGAGAGAGAGAGAGAGGAAAGGGAGGGAGGGGGTGAGAAGGAAGGGAGAGAGAGAGAGAGAGGGAGGGAGGGTGGGACGGAGTGACGGAAGGGAGTGAGGGTGTGGGAAGGAGGGAGGGAGGGAGGGAGGGAGGGAGGGAGGAGGGGGTGGAAAGGAGGAAAGAGAGAGGGGAAGGGAGGGAGGGAGTGGGAGGGAGAGGAAGGGCGGGAGGGACAGGGAGAGAGAGAAAGTAGGAAACGGACAGAGACAAACATAGCCAGAAAAAGTGAGAAAGATACCGAAAGAGAGAGAGAGAGAAGGGGGAAGACAGGCATGAGAGCGACAAAGTATGAGTTGCTTCCTAGTATTTTTTTCTGCATTGGGATCTAGTGACTTTGTAAATGTAGTTTGGCTACTGCTATTCCCTTTCCGTCTCTCTTTCCTTCCGGTGTTTCCCTCTATGTGTGTGTGTTTCTCTGTTTATTATTTTTCTTGTACATGTGTATGTGGGTGAGTGTGTGTTTATTTTTTTGTGTGTGTGTCTGTGTGTGTGAGAAAGAGAGAGAGAGAGGAGGAAGGGGTTGGGGGGGAGCTGGAGAGAGAGAGAGAGACAGAGACAGAGAGATAGACAGAGAAAGAGAGATGAGCAGAACGACAAACAAACAGACATAAAAGCATCCCTACGCCATCTCCCCAAAAGTCAGCAAAGACACCTACTTTCCCGTTCAGACAACGCTGACGTCACAGCCAGCGTCAGTCAGGTGTGAAAGAGGCGTCAGCAGAGGCGAAAAAGGCGGCGCGCGAGACTGCAGGAACTTGTAAAGTATGTTGTGATATCGCTTTGGTTGCCATGGAAACCGAGGTACAAACTCGAAAAAAAAGCTTGGAGGTCCTGGCCGTAAAATTTTCCATTCCTCTTTGAAAGAATTTGAAAGAGACTCATATTTTAATGTTTTTTTTAAACGCAGTCCTTTGATGGCGTAGTATGTCAAGAATGGGGATGATTTATATCACCTAATAACAGTAACGATAAGAATATAAAAATATATGAAAGGAACGATAACAACAAACATGACTCTTTACCACCCGAAGA
>NW_027213314.1:2500-5000 GCF_042767895.1 Penaeus vannamei | reverse complement strand
TTCTCTCTTTCCCATTCTTTTCCCTCCTTCTTCCGTAGAGTAATCCTAGCAAGGGGACCCTTCCTTTCTCACAAGACACATTCCTTAGTCTTCCGCCAGAAGCTCCTTTTGTTTTATTTTTTCCTTTCTTTTTTCCTTTCTTCATTCTGTTGATGTTCTTGTTATCTTTTTTTTCTTTTTTTCGTTTTATTCTTTACTTGTTTTTCGTCTTTTTTTGTCTTTTTTTCTTCTTTTATACGTTATGTTTTTTTTGTTTTTCTTTATTCTTCCATTTTTTTCCTTTTCTTTTCTCATTTTTCCATTGTTTTTTCTTTCTTATCCTTCCCTTCTTTTACATGCTTCTCTTCCCCCTACCTCCACGCGAGATTACCTTTGCTCTCCTTTCCCTCGTCTCTTGTTTTTTCTGTTCTTATTCCCATATTTCTTCCTCTCCAATATCGTTCTTCCTCTACCATAAGTTATTTCTATGTTTATACGTCTCTCTCTCTATCTATCTATCTATCTGTCTGTCTGTCTATTTCTCTCACTCTCTCTATCCCTATCTCTCTCTCTCTTTACTGTACATGTATGTACATACTGTATCCGTATACATATGTTTAGATATACATATATATATATATATATATATATATATATATATATATATATATATATATATATATATATATATATATATATACATATATATATATATATATATATATATATACATATATATATACATATATATATATATATATATATATATATATATATATATATATATATATATATATATATATATCAGAATCAGAATCAGAATCAAATAATTTATTTAGCCAAATAAAATACATCAACAAAAATACAACATATTACACTAGTGGTATGGCTGAGCCCTCCAGGAGTGAAACTCCCTTAGGAAGGCCCCTTGAAGTATTAAACATTAAAAACTAGGAAGATAAATCAGGACATAATGTATTTAAATAAGTAAACTAATTATATTAATACTGAATGACATTATACATAATGATATTAAAGGAAATTACAGTCAGAATAGCATAAGACATACATTATATGTATAAATATAAATATACCCGCATACCTACATAGGCATACACATATACATACTCATATATAAACATGAACATATACATACAAATATACATATACATACCTCCACACACAGACATACACAAATATATACATAATTACACAAATAATTACAGTATGGGAGAGAATACAAAGATGCAAGGGCAAATAATAGAAAAATATAATATAAATGAAGTACAGTTAAATATTATATGATATACCGTGACAACAAAAAACATTTCAGTGATGGTTTAAAGGTTGACAAAGTAGCACAGCTACGTACATCATCAGGAAGAGCATTCCAGAGAATTGGTCCATGATATAGTATACATGATTTAGATTGATCAGACTGCATGAATGGAACATCTAGCATATCATTACTTCTTAGGGGATATCTGTCGTTAGTTCTGTGGTGAAATATGTCATTGCTTTGGGAATTTAGGCTTTTAAAAACAAAGAGTGCACAGCAGTAAGTATTAATTTCCTTAATTTTTAGAATTCTAAGATTTAGGAAGGTTTCGTGAGTGTGATAATTTCTTCTAAGACCTAAGATGCTATGCACAATTCGGTTTAAGTGAGGCAGAGCATATAGCTCCCCAAATAGTTTGCCCATAAATAAAACGTGGGTAAACCAGTGTGTAATATAATTGCTGTAAGACTTTCAAGGGTAATGTTTTGCGCAGTTGATGAAGAAGTCCACAAAGTTTATTTAGTTTAGAGACTACATTGCCTATGTGAGATTTCCAATTTAATTGAGAATCAATGTGAATCCCAAGGAACTTAGTATGAAAAACCCTTTTGATTGGGACATTTGCGACATTGACATGAGGTATAACAGGAGGCATGTCTTTATTCCTATGAAAAATTATATAATGTGTCTTATCAACATTCAGGGTAAGCCTATTTAGAGTCATCCATCTTCTTATACTTGTCATTTCACTGTTTGTGGAGTTGATCAAATCTATAATGGAGTGCCCCAAAGCATAACAGCAAGTATCATCAGCATAGAGAGTGAAGCTCAGACAGCTCGCATTGACAATATCATTGATGTAAAGAAGAAACAGAATGGGTCCCAAGATGGAGCCCTGTGGGACTCCATGAGCGATAGTTCTTTTAGAGGAGTTGCAGTCATTGAAAACTACATACTGTGTGCGGTTTGACAGATACGAAGCGAACCAAGCATGTACACTCCCTTTTATACCATAATGGTATAATTTTTCCAAAAGAATTCGATGGTTAACCGTATCGAATGCTTTGGAAAGGTCTAAAAATATAGCAAGAGTAAATTTACGACCATCAAAAGATTTTAAAGTTTCATTTGTGAAGTCTGAAACCAAGCTAATCCAGATGATTTATTCTTCAAGAAACCATACTGACAATTATTGATTATATCATTTGCATAAAGAAAATCAGTTAATCTAATGGACATGAT
>NW_027213313.1:17500-22500 GCF_042767895.1 Penaeus vannamei | reverse complement strand
AAGCCTTTAGCCGAGAGGTGTAGTTGTGAATGCTTTTGTGTCCGAATAGTTTGCTATTCTTTCTTTGTCCGCCTAACAAAAGCTAATCGAAATTTCAAACACAGAAGAGTTATTTACTCCTCTACATATATCACGGACGGGGTGATAGAAAATTTAAAACCCTGTACCTACTCCCGGAGATGTTTTAGCGTTCCACATTGTTGGTCGTTTTTTTTTTTTTTTTTTTTTTTTTTTTTTTTAAGGGTGGACTCCGGAGGATTGCTTCCCCGCCGGCCGACTTAAGCGAATCTTCAGAAGGTGTTTACTGTCAAATGGCTTCGAAACCTAATCAGTCCTCGGCGACAGCGACTAAATCCCAAGTATTAGGAATTTCCCGAACGCGTTTGGATAGAACGGTCTTGTCGCTTGGAGTTTCAATATTTTCAGAAAATCAAATTGAACTTCGAGTACATTCTCCTCTTCGAAGCTGCATATTCTATCGACAGCAGCTTTTTGTTTTAATTCTATGACTTTTGATCGTTTATTACTGCCACGGCAATCGGTATTGTTCAGTCAACGAATGAACACGAGATGCTATCATAATCTTCAAATATATGTATATATACATGTGTATATATATATATATATATATATATATATATATATATATATATATATATATATATATATATATATATATATATATATATATATATATATATATATATATATATATATATATATATATATATATATATATATATATATATATATAATATGCATATATATATCTATATGTGAGTGTGTGTGTATGTGTGTGTATGTATATATGTATATATATGTATATGTATATATATATATATATATATATATATATATATATATATATATATATATATATATATATATATATATATATGTGTGTGTGTGTGTGTGTGTGTGTGTTTGTGTGTGTGTAAATATATATATATATATATATATATATATATATATATATATATATATATATATATATATATATATATATATATATTATATATACACATATGTATATGTATATATTTATATATATATATATATATATATATATATATATATATATATATATATATATGTACATATATATATATATATATATATATATATATATATATATATATATATATATATATATATATATATATATATATATATAATATGCATATATATATATATATATGTGAGTGTGTGTGTATGTGTGTGTATGTATATATGTATATATATGTATATATATATATATATATATATATATATATATATATATATATATATATATATATATATATATGTATGTATGTATGTATATATACACACATATACACATCGCTTTCGAAGTATCTTTTATTACTCTCCTTCCACTTTGTCTTACCTTTTTTTCCTCACATTCTCATATCGTTTTATTTCCTTCCGCTGTAATTTTCTTTTTTGTTATATCTCTCCTCTTTAATTATGGTTTCTTTCTTCCTTAATCCATAATTACTTTCTTCGCGATATATAGTTCGGTTTCTCTTGCTTTATCTCTTTTCTTTTCTTTTTTTTTCTTTAATAATTTTTATCATTTTTTTCTATCGTTATTTTTTCGCTATTATCATTATTTCATTTTTCCTTCTGCGTTTCATCGTCTTCTTAGGAATGCCTTTATCCCTCCTTAATCTTTCGGTTTTATTATCATTTCTTCTTCTTCTTCTTCTTCTTCTTCTTCTTCTTCTTCTTCGGTTCAACGTCGCTCTGGAAATATGTGTCCTCTCTCTATCCCGGCTTTTATTATCTTCCTTTCTTCTATTTTTCTTTGTTCCTTCGCCTCCTAAGAAATAATTCTATCCTTCCTTCTCTGTCTCTCTCTCAGTTTTTTTTTTCCATTATCTTTCTTTTTCTTCTTTTTCTTCCCTGTTCCTCTGTAGTCTTAGAAAGGCCTCTATCTCTTAATCTTTATCTCACGGATTTTATCATCAAAATATCTTTCTCTCTGTCTCCCGGTTTTTATCATCATTTTTTTTTTCTTTTATCCTTGCCTCTCGCTCCTGCTTTCTATTTTTACCATATTTCTTCTTCTTGTTCCTTCTTCTAGACTGTTTCGTGGCCCCCTTGGGTATACCCCAGTCCTTTCTGTCTCCCAATTCTTATCAACATTTTACTTATTCTTCCACCTTCTCTTATTCCCTCTTTCTCCCAGTTTTATTTATTTTCATCATCTTTCTCCTTATCATCACCATTCTTCTCCTTCTTCTAGCCTATTTCGTGGCCCCTTTGGAAATACCTCAGTCCTCTCTATCTCCCAGTTTTTATCAACATTCTCCTCATTCTTCCATGTTCTCTCCTTCCCTCTCTCTTCCAGTTTTTATCAACATTCTTCTTATTCTTCCATGTTCTCTCCTTCCCTCTCTCTCCCAGTTTTATTTATTTTCATCATCTTTCTTCTCCTTTTTATCTTTATTTTCATCATCTTTCTTCTTATCATCATCTTTCTTCTCCTTTTTATCTTTATTTTCATCATCTTTCTTCTTATCATCATCATTCTTCCCCTTCGCTCTCTCTCCCAGTTTTATTTATTTTCATCATCTTTTTTGTCCTCTTTATCATTATTTCCACCATCTTTCTTCTTATCATCATCATTCCTCGCTTTCTTCTAGCTTGTTCCGTGTTTTTTTTTATCAACATTCTTATTATTATTCCACTTCTCTCTCAACATTCTTATTATTATTCCACCTCTCTCTCTTTCCCATTTTTTTTTTTTTTTTTTTATTTCCACCATCTTTCTTCTTATCATCATCATTCCTCTCCTTCTTCTCGCCTGTTCCGTGCTTTTTTTTATCAACATTCTTCTTATTATTCCACTTCTCTCTCAACATTCTTCTTATTATTCCACCTTCTCTCTCTCTCCCAGTTTTTTCTTATTTCTTATTCCCACCATCTTTCTTCTTATCATCATCATTCCTCTCCTTCTCGCCTGTTCCGTGTTTTTTTTTTTCTATCTACATTCTTCTTATTATTCCACCTTCTCTCTCTCCCAGTTTTTTTTATTTTTTCTTTCCACCATTTTTCTTCTTATCATCATCATTCCTCTCCTTCTCTCTCTCTCCCAATTTTTTTTTCTTTTATTTCCACCATCTTTCTTCTTCTTATCATCATTCCTCTCCTTCTTCTCGCCTGTTCCGCGGCCCCCTTGGCAATGCCTCCGTCAGGTGTTCCCTCCAGACCTCAGTAATCTCTGAAGACATGACTTGCACTCTTGATGACAGTAGGGAGAACCTTCAAAGAAATATTTCTCGTCTTCTTACTTTTTTCCTTTTTTTTTTTTTTTTTTTTTTCTTCGTCTTCTTTTTTTCTTCGTCTTCTTTTTTTTTTTCTTCGTTTTTTTTTTTTCTTCAAAGGTTGCCGGTTTAGCGTTTGATTCCGGTGTGGTTGGTCGTCGTGATGGAGAAAGTTGGAGGGCGTTGTTGGAGTTATAACGATGGAGTGACGGAGATGAGGAGATGGAGAGAGCGTGCGGTTGGTGTAGAGATGGAGAAAGTGTTGGAGAGCCGTTGGGAGTAAGGAAAAAATATAGATTGGAGTAATAACGATAGAGTGATGGAGATACAAAGAGGGAGAGAGCGTGTGGTTGGTGTAAAGATGGAGAAAGTGTTGGAGAGCCGTTGGGAGAAAGGAAAAAATATAGGTTGGAGTAATAACGATGGAATGATGGAGATACAAAGAGGGAGAGAGCGTGTGGTTGGTGGAAAGATGGAGAAAGTGTTGGAGAGCCGTTGGAAGTAAGGAAAAAATATAGATTGAAGTAATAAAGACGGGATGATGGAGATAGGAAGATGGAGAAACCGTATGGTATGTGTAAAGATAGAGAAACAGTTAGAGAGTTGTCGGGAGTAAGGAAAAAATATAGGTTGGAGTAATAAAAATGGAGTGATGGAGATAGGAAGAGGGAGAGACCGTATGGTATGTGTAAAGATGGAGGAAGTGTTAGAGAGCAGTGTTAAAAAATACAGAAAGTGTTGGAGAGCAGTTTGGAGTAAAGAAAAATATATATTTTGGAGTAATAAAGATGGAATGATGGAGATAGGAAGATGGAGAGACCGTATGGTATGTGTAAAGATGGAGGAAGTGTTAGAGAGCAGTGTCAAAAAATACAGAAAGTGTTGGAGAGCAGTTTGGAGTAAATAAAATATATAGGTTGGAGTAATAAAAATGGAGTGATGGAGATAGGAAGAGGGAGAGACCGTATGGTATGTGTAAAGATGGAGGAAATGTTAGAGAGCAGTGTTAGAAAATATATATTGGAGTAATAAAAATGGAGTGATGGAGATACAAAGAGGGAGAGAGTGTGCGAGATACGTGATTGAAGATAAGATGGAATTTAGAGTCGGGAAAGGACACGCGTGGACTAAGAGCGAAGGAAAGAGACATGGAGGACGAGGGGGTGGGGGGGGGGGGGGAGGGGGAGGGCATGGCTGTTCGTCCGCTGTGCGCGTCAACGTGTTTTGAATATCACACTCCCGATCACGCATATGTGCACTTATGGTATACATTACCTCAACTCCCCCCTCCCCTCCGTCCCCTCCCTCTGTCCCTCCCCCTTCGTTCCTTCCTTCTCTTTACTCTCCCTAACGTATCCCTAACTCTCCCCCCCCTTCCCCGTTCGCTTCCTTTTTGGTCCCCCCCCCCCTTCTTCCCTTTATTCTCATTCCCCTCATCTTTTACCCCCCACCTTCCCTCCCCGTCATCCATATCCTCCCCACCCCCCTCCCCGCTCCCTTTCCCTCACTCCAGCCTACCCACACGCAGACCTCTTAGTCAGACCTACAGCTGCGCCACCCCTATGCTCTCCCCTCCCTTTTTCCCTCCGCCTTGCCCAAACCCCCATTTCCCTCCGAAGCTCCTCCCTCCGAAGCTCCTCTCCCTCCTTGTCTTCTCTTTCTTTATCTTCTCTTCTCCACCTCTTACCTAATTTTCCCTCCTCTTCCTACCTCACCTCTCCTCGCCTCCCT
>NW_027213313.1:10000-15000 GCF_042767895.1 Penaeus vannamei | reverse complement strand
ATTTCCCTGTGATTTTAACAGGAAATTTTTACACTTTCGAAATTGGTCTATAACGAGAGAGAAATTTATCACTATTACAGCTAATGGCAGCCGTCTGTTGTTATCGTTATTCCTGTTATTCTGAACACTGGTTCTGCTGCTGTGGTTGTTATCGTTACTATTAATACCATTATTGTTGAAAGGGTTGTTGAGGTTATTTTCTTTATTATTGTTATGATAATTTTCTGTTACTATTGTTATTGATATTGTCATTATTACTGTTTTTATCTTTATTAGTATCATTATTATGGTCATTTTTATTATCATCTTCAATGTAGTTGTTATTATTATTGTGATGATTATTTCTTTTATTATTATTATTATTACCATAGACATTATTAACATCATCATTATAATTATCATCATCATCATTTTTATTAGTACCATTAATATCATCATCCTTTTTATTTGTATCATCATAACTATGTTGATCAGCATCACCATCATTATTAGTGTCAATTATCTCTGATTACCATTTTTATATGTCATCACTATTGCCACTATCATCACCATTCCAAATACAGTGTTACCATCGCCACATTCGCCTCACTCTCTTCAAAACACAATCATTATAAGCATTTCATTTTTACGTGATGAAAAGTTTCGAGGTTAAGAATTCCTTCACTCACCCACCGACCCACCCTCGCCCACCTTCTTACCCGGTGACCCCCCCACCCCCTTCACCCATCCCGCCCACCTTCTTACCCAGTGACCCCCACCCCACCCCCGCCACCCATCCCGCCCACCTTCTTACCCAGTGACCCCCCCCACACCCCTTCCACCCATCCCGCCCTCCTTCTTACCCAGTGACCCCCCCCCACCCCCTCCACCCATCCCGCCCCACCCGACCCACCTCAACGGGCGGGTGGGCTGTGTTGTCGTGGATGGAACGCCTTCAATTTTTCAATGTCAGCTACGAGTGACAGATTATTGGTGCAGCACCACAAACATGGACTCCCCCTCCCACCCCACCCTCAACCCACCCTCACCCCACCGTCCCTTCGTTTTCTGCTATCTCTTTTCTTCTTCTCCTCTCCCTTCTTCCTCCCCTAATACTTCCCCTCTTCGTCTCTGCCTTCTCTCCCTTCTTCCTTCCTCCTCTTTCTCCCTCCCTCCTCTCCCATCCTATCTTCTTCCTCCTCCTCCTCCTCCTCCCCTCCTTCTTCTCCCTCCCTTTTCCCTTCTCCTCCCCCACTCCTAAGCTCCACCCCCCTCGCCCCTCCCTCCCCTACCTACCAAGACATCTGCCTGCCTGCCTGCCCATCTTAACCCCCCCTCCCTCCTCCCCTCCCCCCTCAATCTTCATTCCCCAGGCGCTTTTCCTGCCGGTTAGCGAAGAGGGAGAGAGAGAGGAGAGGAATAAAGAGAGAAAGAGGGGGAGAGAGGGGAAAGGGAGAAAGAGGGAAAGAGGGAGGGAGAGAGAGGGGAGGGAGTAAGAGGGAGGGAGAGAAGAAGAGGAAGGAGGAGGAAGGTGAAAATGGTAGAGGGAAGAGAGAAGAAGGAGAGAAAAAGAGGTTAAAAGAGGAGGATGAAGGTGAAGATGGAAGAGGGAAGAAAGAGGAAGGAAAAAAGAAAAGAGATAAAGAAGAGGAAGGTGAACATGGAAGAGCAAAGAAAGTGGAAGGAGAGGAGAAGGAGGAGGAGGAAGGGAGAAATTGAGAAGGGAAGAAAGGAGAAGAGAAAGAGGAAGAAGAAAAATGTGAAAAGCATAGAAAAAGAGCGAGAACAAGGAACAGGAGAGAATGAAAAATGGGAGATCGAGGAGGACGAATAGAAGGGGAAGACAAACGAATGAGAGAATAAAAAGAGAAGAGAAGTGACAGATAAGAGAGAGAATAAAGGAAGGGCCAAAAAATTGTAAAGCAAAAAGGTGGAGGGACTTTCCATCATCCCCTCTCCCTCCCTCCCTCCCTCTCTCCCTCCCTCCCCTTCTTTTCCTTCCCTCCCCCTCCCTCTCCCTCCCTCCCTACCTCCCTCCCTCCCTACCTACCTCCTTCTCTCCCTCTCTCCTCCTTCCCTCCCCCTCCCCCTCCCTCTCCATCCCTCCCTCTCCCTCCCTCCCTCTCCCTCCCTCCCTCGATCTCCTCTCCCCTCTTTTCCCCTTCCTACTAAAATAAAATCGATCGGGAAATGTCAAAGAAAATGGACGCCTGTCGAATAATATGTTGGACGAGGTCTCCGAAATTCTACTGTGATGGAGGAAAATACATTTTGCTAAAAAAACAAAAAATGAATAAAAAATAAAAAGAATAAAAGATAATAAAAAATAAAAAAGGGGGGGAGTCCCGTCAGAAGAAAATGGAAATAATAATGATAACCAAGAGACAAAATAAATGAAAAAAGAGAGCAATTATGGTAACAGTGAAGGAATATATATTCATTGTATGATTGTATTGCTGCCATGTTCTTTTTATCATTATTAGTATTTTGATAATGATGATAGTAATAATGATCATAATGGTAATAGTAATAATAATAATAATAATAATATTAATAATAATAATAACAATGGTACTCTTAATAATGATAATAATGGTAATGATAATAATAATAATAATAATATTGATAATAATAATAACAATGGTACTCTTAATAATGATAATAATGGTAATGATAATAAAGATGATAATATGATTATAATAATCATAATTATAGTTATTATTATTACTATTTTGTCATTATTATCATCATTACTTCTGGTATTATTATTATGATCATCATTATAGCAGTAGCAGTAGTTGTACTATCATTATCACTATTATCCTCATTATTACTGTTTTTTTATCACTCTTATTGTTATCATTATTATTGTTATTATTGCCATTATTACTACTTTCATTGTCTATATCACTATTAGTGTAATTATCCTTACTATCATAATTTTTATTATCATTATCATCATTGCTACTGTTGTCATTACCATTACGGTAATTATCATTACTATCATTATTATTATTATCATCATTATTATCGTTGTTATCATTATCAATGATATTATCGTTGATATTATTATTATCATTATTGTCAATGTCATAATCATAATTATTTTTATTTTTATTTTTCATTATTCTTATTATTATTAGAATCCTTATCATTGCCATCATCATTATCATTATTTTTTAATTATTATTACTGTTTTCTTACAATAACTATTGTTGATGTTGTTTTAGCACTCTCATTATCATTAGTATTGTTATCATTATTATTTTGATTATTCTTATTACTTCGACTATTTTCTATTATTTGCATTATCATGATCATCATTAATATTGCAATTATCATCATCATTAATATCGTTATCATACCCATTACCCTCTGTATTATCAACAAGAACAAAAAAAAATATATTAAAACAAAAACAAAAACAAAGACAACCACAGGAACCCCAATACAAAAAAAAGAAAACAAAAATAAATTAAAAAACAAACATAAATATCAAATGAAAAAATACCAAAACTTAAACGCTACGAACTACAAATACAAAATCCATACCAAACCAAACAAACAAACAAATAAATAAATAAACCTTATCATCAAATGGGACAAAAAAATATACCAAAACCCCAATGCTATGGAATGTGGGGGTTCTGAGAGGACTGGAAGCCTCAGGTCGCAAAGCCACGCACCCTGCAGGAACCCAGAGTGTGATCATGCAAGGAAAAGGGTTTTAGGAAGACCTACTCTATAAGCCTCTTCCGCTGGGGGATCTCTCGGGCAGGTATTATTACCGTGGGCGGGCGTCAGTCACCTTCCCTGGATGTTTGTGGGCGTGAGGAGGGGAGTAGGGGAGGGGAGGAGTGGAGAAAGAGGATGGGGGGGGAGGAGGAGGAGGATGGTGGTGGATGGGGGAGTGGATGGTCGAGGAGGAGTAGAGGAGGAGGATGGTCGAGGAGGAGGTGGTGGATGGTGGAAAGAGGAAGGAAGTAGAGAAAACGAACGAAGGAACAGAGCAGGAGGAGATAGACGAAAGAAAAGAAGGAGTTAGAGGGACAGGAAGAAGAGAATAACGAATAGAGAAAAAATGGAAAGGAAGGAGACAGACGAACGAAAAGGAGATAGAGGGACAGGAAGAAGAGACTCAGGAGTAGAGAAATAGGGGAAAGGTAGGGGGGGGGAGAAGGGGAAGGGGGACCAAGGAGAGAGGAATGGCATCACCTGATTTATGAATTTTCGAAGTTTTTGGGCTGACTTCTAAAAGAGAAAAGGGGAGACAATATCCATCTTCTTTGGGCGTCTGCTTCAAAAGGGATATTTGTGCACTTCGAAGGTAACTCTTCTTCAGAAATTTGTTTTGAAGGCAGAGAGCGGGTTTGACGGGAAGTTTAACCTCGAAATTCTCATGACTAGGCGGCATGTCGGGAGATAGAGATAGAGAGTGCGTAGATGAGAATGGGAGAGAGAGAAAGAGAGAGAGAGAGTGAGAGTGAGAGAGAGAGAGAGAGAGAGAGAGAGAGAGAGAGAGAGAGAGAGAGAGAGAGAGAGAGAGAGAGAGAGAGAGAGAGAGCGAAGAGAGAGACAGACAGACAGACACAGAGAGAGACATACATACATACAGACAGATCGAGGAAAGAGACAGAAAGAGTGAGAGAGAGAGAGAGAGAGATGAATAGAAAGAGAGAGAGAGGAAGAGGAAAAGAGAGAGAGAGAGAGAAAGAAAGAGAGAGAGAGAGTAGGAAAATGTCGGTTGAAAATAATTGTCGTAAAGCGCTGTCCTGCACCCACCACAGTGTTGCCACTTGCATATCACTTACTTTTTTTCCTTTCTTTCACAAATTCTCCCATTACGTCACTTATTCGTGGTAATAAAATCGTATAACCTTTTTAACTCATATACACTTTTACGAATATGTATTGGAATTTCTCCTTTTGCCGAAAAGATCGATGGATTTCCAGAAAACTCGAGAAAATGACGATAATATGTCAACACATCTCGCGTCTGACCGTTGACAGGTGTCCTGTTA
>NW_027213313.1:0-2500 GCF_042767895.1 Penaeus vannamei | reverse complement strand
CAGTAATAGTAACATACACAGCAATAACACTAATAGTAATAGTAATAATAGTAATGATAGTAGTAGAAGTACTTACAAAAGTAGCAGTGGTAGTTGTAGCAATAGGAATAGTAGTGATATTAACTGCAATAAAGATGATGTCGATAATGATGATGATAATGATAGTAACAATTGCAGTTATAATGATTATAAGAATAATGAGAATGTGGATAAGAAAAAAGAATGACAATAATGATGGTAAAGGTAGTAACAATAATGATAATAACAAAAACGATGATAATGATAATAGGAATAATAATGATGATAATAATAGTAATAATAATAAGATGTGGAATAAGGATAATAATAATAATGATGATAGTAATAAAGATAATGATAACATTGATAGTGATGATAATGATAATATTACGAATAATGATAGCAATAACAATAATAATGTTGATGATGATAGTGATAATGATAATAGAGAAAAATATTGTATTAACCATGATATTAATAATGGTTACAATAAAGATAAGAACAATAATACTAATAACAATGATGATGATGATGATACTACTACTATTAAGGATAATAATAATGATGATAATGATGATAGAAATAATAATAATGATAATGATAATAATAACAATAACAACGACAACAATGATGATAATAAGAGCAACAACATTGATAATAATAGTAGTAATAATGCTGATAATGATAACACAAACAATAATAAAGACAGTGATAACAATAACAACAATAATGATAATAATAATAAAAGTAAAAATGATAATATTGAACATAAAATAATAATAAGGTTAGTAATAATAGTAATAATGACAATAATATCCCTCCTCCTTCCCTTTCAATCCTCCATCTTTCCCTCTCCCTATCTTCCGTCCCTCCTTTTCATCCCCCTCCTTCCCTCTCCGCCCCTTCCCTTTATCGTCCCCTTCCCCCCTCCCCCCCCTCCTCGATATCCCCTTGCCTCCTCCTCTCCTCTCCCTCTTCCTTCCTCCCTTCCTTGTCCCTTCCCCTTAAAATCGCTTTTTTTCCTTTTTTTCTTCTTTGCACACGTATACACACATACGCACAGACATAGATGCACATATACGTAAGTACACACACACACAGACACACAAACAAACACACATACACACACACACACACACACACACACACACACACACACAATGATTTGCATAAGCACAAATACACACACATATACGCACACACACAAATACATGAACACCTGCGTAATCTCACGCACACACATACGTACAAAAAACGCGCTCAAACACACAGACACACACACACACAAACAAACAAACACACACACAGCCAAGCAAACAAAGACATACACACACGAACAAACAAACAAGCAAACACACACACACAGGAGTACGCCCCCACCACCCACGCTACATACTCCCAAACTTACACACACACACGCACACACACACACTCACACACACACAGACAGACAGACACAGCTGAGCTGGTGGATCAAGTCTCCTCCTTTGGTATTGAGCGACTGTCGTAAAGGGGGGAAGGGGGGGAGGGGGAGGGTAGAAAGGGTAGAGTGGACTAGGGAGGGGGTAAAAGGGGGAGTAGGAAGCTGGTGCTATGTATGTTCCGATGTGTGTGTGTGTGTGTGCGTGTGTGGGGGGGGGGGCGTGTGTGTGTGTGTGTGTGTGTGTGTGTGTGTGTGTGTGTGTGTGTGTGTGTGTGTGTGTGTGTGTGTGTGTGTGTGTGTGTGTGTGTGTGTGTGTGTGTGTGTGTGTGTGTGCGTAAGAGAGAAACGAGAGAAAGAGACAGCGAGTGTGTGAGAGAGAGAAAGAGAGAGAGAGAGAGAGAGAGAGAGAGAGAGAGAGAGAGAGAAAGAGAAGAGGGGGGAGAGAGAGAGAGAGAGAGAGAGAGAGAGAGAGAGAGAGAGAGAGAGAGAGAGAGAGAGAGAGAGAGAGAGAGAGAGAGAGAAATAGATAAATAGAAAGAGGGAAAGAGAAAGAAAAAAAACGAAAGAGTGCGACACCGAGAGAGAGAGAGAGGGCGCGAGCAAGAGAAAGCACAGATAAATATACAAAACGAAAGAAAGAGACAGAACGAGCGTATACATGTACGTATATCTACCAACGTATGTGTGTTGGTTGTAGGTTGTACCGAGAGCCTCTGCCGTCCTCCGTTGCATAATTGAGCGGGCGCAGACGTGTCAGAGTCAATGGCGGTTGTTGCTGATGCTGGAGGCCAAGCAGCTGCCTTGGTGACCAGACAACCAGACAGCCAGACAACCAGACGACCAGACGACCAGGCGACCAGACAGACAGACAGCCAGACAGCCAGACGATCAGACAGCCAGACGACCAGACAGCCAGACAACCAGGCGACCAAAGAGCACGACAACCAAACAGCCAGACAACCAGGCGACCAAAGAGCACGACAACCAAACAGCCAGACAACCAACCATTACAACAAATTTATATACGGAATAGGTATTCCATGAAGAGAGAGAGAGGGG
>NW_027213311.1:5000-17500 GCF_042767895.1 Penaeus vannamei | reverse complement strand
GCGAGTCCGTAGAGTTTTTTAATCCACAAGCCTTTAGCCGAGAGGTGTAGTTGTGAATGCTTTTGTGTCCGAATAGTTTGCTATTCTTTCTTTGTCCGCCTAACAAAAGCTAATCGAAATTTCAAACACAGAAGAGTTATTTACTCCTCTACATATATCACGGACGGGGTGATAGAAAATTTAAAACCCTGTACCTACTCCCGGAGATGTTTTAGAGTTCCACATTGTTGGTCGTTTTTTTTTTTTTTTTTTTTTTTTTAAGGGTGGACTCCGGAGGATTGCTTCCCCGCCGGCCGACTTAAGCGAATCTTCAGAAGGTGTTTACTGTCAAATGGCTTCGAAACCTAATCAGTCCTCGGCGACAGCGACTAAATCCCAAGTATTAGGAATTTCCCGAACGCGTTTGGATAGAACGGTCTTGTCGCTTGGAGTTTCAATATTTTTAGAAAATCAAATTGAACTTCGAGTACTTTCTCGTCTTCGAAGCTGCATATTCTATCGACAGCAGCTTTTTGTTTTAATTCTATGACTTTTGATCGTTTATTACTGCCACGGCAATCGGTATTGTTCAGTCAACGAATGAACGTGAGATGCTATCATAATCTTTACATAAATAAATAAATAAATATATATATATATATATATATATATATATATATATATATATATATATATATATATATATATATTTATATATGTATATATATATATATATATATATATATATATATATATATATATATATGTATATATATATATATATTCATATATACATATATATATATATATATATATATATATATATATATATATATATATATATATATATATATATATATATATACATATATATATTTATATATGTATGTATATATATATATATATATATATATATATATATATATATATATATATATATATATATATTTAAATATATATATATATATATATATATATGTATATATGTATATATATATATATATATATATATATATACTTATTTATTTATTTATTTATTCATTTATATATGTATATATATATGTATATATATATATATATATATATATATATATATATATATATATATATATATATATATATATATATATATATATATACATATATATATATATATATATATATATATATATATATATATATACATATATATATATATATATATACATATATTTATAAATAAATATACATATATATATAAATATATATATATATATATATATATATACAAATATATGTATATACACATATATATATATGTATATATATATACATGTATATATATATATATATATTTATATATATATATATATATATATATATATATATACATATATATATATATATATATGTGTATATATATATATATATATATATATATATATATATATATATATATATATATATATATATATATATATATATATATATATATATATATATATATATATATATATATATATGTATATATAAATATATAGATATATAAATATATATATATATATATATATATATATATATATATATATATATATATATATATATATATATATATATATATATATACACATATAGACACACACATGCACATCGCTTTCAAAGTATCTTTTCATTACCTTCCTTCCACCCTGTCTTGCCGTTTTTTCCTCACATTTTCATATCGTTTTATTTCCTTCTGCTGTAATTTTCTTTTTTGTTATATCTCTCCTCTTTTGTTATGGTTTCTTTCTTCCTTAATCCATAATTACATTCTTCACGATATATATTTCTGTTTCTCTTGCTTTATCTCTTTTCTTTTCTTGTTTTCTTTAATAATTTCTATTATTTTTTTCTATCGTTATTTTTTCGCTATTATCATTATTTCATTTTTCCTTCTCCGTTTCATCGTCTTCTTAGGAATGCCTTTATCCCTCCTTAATCTTTCGGTTTTATTATCATCATTTTCTTCTTCTTCTTCTTCTTTTTCTTCTTAGGTTCCCCGTCGCTCTGGAAATATGTGTCCTCTCTCTATCCCGGCTTTTATTATCTTCCTTTCTTCTATTTTTCTTTGTTCCTTCGCTTCCTAAGAAATATTTCTATCCTTCCTTCTCTGTCTCTCTCTCAGTTTTTTTTTTATTATCTTTCTTTTTCTTCTTTTTCTTCCCTGTTCCTCTGTAGTCTTAGAAAGGCCTCTATCTCTTAATCTTTATCTCACGGATTTTATCATCAAAATATCTTTCTCTCTGTCTCCCGGTTTTTATCATCATTTTTTTTCTTTTATCCTTGCCTCTCCCTCCTGCTTTCTATTTTTACCATATTTCTTCTTCTTGTTCCTTCTTCTAGACTGTTTCGTGGCCCCCTTGGGTATACCCCAGTCCTTTCTGTCTCCCAATTTTTATCAACATTTTACTTATTCTTCCACCTTCTCTTATTCCCTCTTTCTCCCAGTTTTATTTATTTTCATCATCTTTCTTCTTATCATCACCATTCCTTTCCTTCTTCTAGCCTGTTTCATGGCCCCCCCCCTGGGAATACCTTTCTTTCTTTTGGGTAAGTCCTTTCTATCTCCCAATTTTTATCAACATTTTACTTATTCTTCCATGTTCTCTCCTTCCCTATCTCTCCCAGTTTCTTATTTTCATCCTCTTTCTCCTTATCATCACCATTCCTCTCCTTTTTCTAGCCTATTTCGTGGCCCCTTTGGAAATACCTCAGTCCTCTCTATCTCCCAGTTTTTATCAACATTCTCCTCATTCTTCCATGTTCTCTCCTTCCCTCTCTCTTCCAGTTTTTATCAACATTCTTCTTATTCTTCCATGTTCTGTCCTTCCCTCTCTCTCCCAGTTTTATTTATTTTCCTCATCTTTCTTCTCCTTTTTATCTTTATTTTCATCATCTTTCTTCTTATCATCATCATTCTTCCCCTTCGCTCTCTCTCCCAGTTTTATTTATTTTCATCATCTTTTTTGTCCTCTTTATCATTATTTCCACCATCTTTCTTCTTATCATCATCATTCCTCGCTTTCTTCTAGCTTGTTCCGTGTTTTTTTTTTATCAACATTCTTCTTATTATTCCACTTCTCTCTCAACATTCTTATTATTATTCCACCTCTCTCTCTTTCCCAGTTTTTTATTTTTTATTTCCACCATCTTTCTTCTTATCATCATCATTCCTCTCCTTCTTTTCGCCTGTTCCGTGCTTTTTTTTATCAACATTCTTCTTATTATTCCACCTCTCTCTCAACATTCTTCTTATTATTCCACCTTCTCTCTCTCTCCCAGTTTTTTCTTATTTCTTATTCCCACCATCTTTCTTCTTATCATCATCATTCCTCTCCTTCTTCTCGCCTGTTCCGTGTTTTTTTTTTCTATCAACATTCTTCTTATTATTCCACTTTCTCTCTCTCCCAGTTTTTTTATTTTTTCTTTCCACCATTTTTCTTCTTATCATCATCATTCCTCTCCTTCTTCTAGCTTGCTTCGTGCTTTTTTTTTATCAACATTCTTATTATTATTCCACCTCTCTCTTTCCCATTTTTCATTTTTTTTTTCTTTCCACCATCTTTCTTCTTATCATCATCATTCCTCTCCTTCTTCTAGCCTGTTCCGTGTTTGTTTGTTTTTTTCTTATCAACATTCTTAATATTATTCCACCTTCTCTCTCTCTCCCAGTTCTTTTTTATTCCCACCATCTTTCTTCTTATTATCATCATTCCTCTCCTTCTTCTAGCCTGTTCCGTGTTTTTTTTTTTTTTTTTTTTTTTTTTATCAACTTTCTTATTATTATTCCACTTTCTCTCTCTCTCCCAGTTTTTTTTCCACCATCTTTCTTCTTATCATCATCATTCCTCTCCTTCTTCTCGCCTGTTCCGTGTTTTTTTATCAACATTCTTCTTATTATTCCACCTCTCTCTCAACATTCTTCTTATTATTCCACCTCTCTCTCTCTCCCATTTTTTTTTTCCACCATCTTTCTTCTTATCATCATCATTCCTCTCCTTCTTCTCGCCTGTTCCGCGGCCCCCTTGGCAATGCCTCCGTCAGGTGTTCCCTCCAGACCTCAGTAATCTCTGAAGACATGACTTGCACTCTTGATGACAGTAGGGAGAACCTTCAAAGAAATATTTCTCGTCTTCTTACTTTTTTTCTTTTTTTCTTTTTTCTTCGTCTTCTTTTTTTTTTCTCTTCGTTTTTTTTTTGTTTTTTTCTTCGTCAAAGGTTGCCGGTTTAGCGTTTGATTCCGGTGTGGTTGGCCGTCGTGATGGAGAAAGGTGGAGGGAGTTGTTGGAGTTATAACGATGGAGTGACGGAGATGAGGAGATGGAGAGAGCGTGTGGTTGGTGGAAAGATGGAGAGAGTGTTGGAGAGCCGTTGGGAGAAAGGAAAAAATATAGATTGGAGTAATAACGATGGAGTGGTGGAGATGAGATGGAGAGAGCGTGGGGTTGGTGGAATGATGGAGAAAGTGTTAGAAAGCAGTTGGGAGCAAGGAAAAAAATATAGGTTGGAGCAATAAAGATGGATGATGGAGATAGGCAGAGGGAGAGACCGTATGGTATGTGTAAAGATGGAGGAAGTGTTAGAAAGCAATGTTAGAAAATATAGAAAGTGTTGGAGAGCTGTTGGGAGCAAGGAAAAAAATATAGATTGGAGTAATGAAAATGGAGTGATGGAGATAGGAAGATGGAGAGACCTTATGGTATGTGTAAAGATGGAGGAAGTGTTAGAGAGAAGTGTTCGAAAATATATATTGGAGTAATAAAGATGGAGTGATGGAGATACAAAGAGGGAGAGAGTGTGCGAGATACGTGATTGAAGATAAGATGGAATTTAGAGTCGGGAAAGGACACGCGTGGACTAAGAGCGAAGGAAAGAGACATGGAGGACGAGGGGGTGAGTAGGGGGGGTGGGGGGGGGTGGGGGGAGGGCATGGCTGTTCGTCCGCTGTGCGTGTGAACGTGTTTTGAATATGACACTCCCGATCACGCATATGTGCACTTATGGTATACATTACCTCATCTCCCCCCCCCTTCCTGCCCTCCCTTACCTCCCTCCTACCCTCCCTCCCCCTTCGTTCCTTCCTTCTCTTTACTCTCCCTAACGTATCCCTAACTCTCCCCCCCCCTTCCCCGTTCGCTTCCTTTTTGGTCCCCCCCCCCCTTCTTCCCTTTATTCTCATTCCCCTCATCTTTTACCCCCCACCTTCCCTTCCCCTCATCCATACCCCCGGCCCCCCTCCCCGCTCCCTTTCCCTCACTCCAGCCTACCCACACGCAGACCTCTTAGTCAGACCTACAGCTGCGCCACCCCTATGCTCTCCCCTCCCTTTTTCCCTCCGCCTTGCCCAAACCCCCATTTCCCTCCGAAGCTCCTCCCTCCGTAGCTCCTCTCCCTCCTTGTCTTCTCCTTTTTTATCTTCTCTTCTCCACCTCTTACCTAATTTTCCCTCCTCTTCCTACCTCACCTCTCCTCGCCTCCCTCTACTATCTTCCTCCTCCCTCATCCTTCCTACCTCCCCTCCCCCCTTCTACCCTCCTCTTCCCTCCTCGTCCCACCCCTTCCCACCTCCCCGCCCCCTTCTCCCCTCCTCTTCCCTCCCCTCCTCTCCCCTCCTCTTCCTTCCCCTTCCCACCTCCCCGCCCCCTTCTACCCTCCTCTACCCTCCCCTCCCACCTCCCCTCCCCTCCCACCTACCCACACCCTACTACCCTCCTCTACCCTCCACTTCCCTCTTTATCCCTCCTCTCCCGTACCCCCCCCCCCCTCTCCCCACGCTACAACACCCTCTCTCACAGCACCCTCCTACATCCCTCCCTCCCCTCCACTTCACCCGCGAGCTCCCACTGTGGGATGCGGGTGAACTCTGGTGGGGAGGCAGTCGAAGGGCGTCCTACTGTGTATTGTGAAGTTATGGTGAAGAGATCTGTGGTGAGGGTTGCGTATTGGGCAAAGAGAGGAAGGGGCGGCGATATTTTCTCTGTGTTGGCAATGGTGACTTTATTAATTTGGTTATTATTGATGTCATTGCTATTAGTATTGGTAGTAATACTAGTAGAAGTAGTAACAGTAGTAATATCAAAATCATTATCATTACTATTGTTATTATCATTACTGCTATTATCATTTTCATCATGGTTTTTTATTATGATTATGACTCGCATTATCATTATGATTATTATTATTATTACTATTATTGTTATTGTTATTATAATCATCATCGCTATTACTATTAATATTATTATCACAATCATCACTATTGTTATTTTCATTATCATCATTATTATTATTACTGTATTTTATTATCACAAACAGCGACAATGATGAGAATGAGAATGAGAAGGATGAGGATAATTATAGTAAGAGAATTATTAATGATAACAATTATGATAATATGAGTGCACTACTACAACTACAACTAATAATTACTATAATGATAATAATGGTAACAATGATAATATTAATACTTATAATGTTAATAATGATAATACCGATAATAATGATAATAAAAAAATAATAAAAATAATGGTAAGATAAACGATAACAATACTACTAATAATAATGGAAGTTATAATGAAAATGATGATAATGATAACAGTATTAATATAAACAATCATAATAATGATGATAATAAAGGTAGCAATAACAATAATAATCATAATGAAAATAAGGATGAAAATAACAATAATGAAAATGATAATGATAATGGTAATAGCAATATAGTAAGAATGATAACAATAATGATAATAATGATAATAATAACAATAGTAATAATAGTAATAATAAGGATAATGATAATAATAATAATAATAATAATAATAATAATAATAATAATAATAATAATAATAATAATAATAATAATAATAATAATAATAACAATAATGATAATAATGATAATAATGATAGTAATGATAATAACAACAACAATAACAATGATAGTAATGCAATAATGATATTGATAATGATAATCATAATGATATTTATAATAACAAAACAATAATAACGATATAATAAAAATGCAACAATAATAATGTTAATGATAATGATAATAATGACAATAAGAATAATAGTAGTGATAGTAATAGTGATAATAATAATAGTAATAATGATGACAATAATAATGATAATAATAATGACAATTATGTTATTAACAGTGACCGCAGTGATGTTATTACCAATGATAATATGATAGCACTCACACACACACACACTTACAAAGATACGTATATATATATATATATATATATATATATATATATATATATATATATATATATATATATATATGTGTGTGTGTGTGTGTGTGTGTGTGTGTGTGTGTGTGTGTGTGTGTGTGTGTGTGTGTGTGTGTGTGTGTGTGTGTGTGTGTGTGTGTGTATATATATATATATATATATATATATATATATATATATATATATATATATATATATATACATATATATGCGTGCGTGTGTGTGTGTGTGTGTGTGTGTGTGTGTGTGTGTGTGTGTGTGTGTGTGTGTGTGTGTGTGTGTGTGTGTGTGTGTAAATACATACATATGTAATTGTTAAGAAAAGAAATATTTTTTAAGAAAAGTACTGGCAGATTCGAAGCCGCCATTTCAATTTCCATAGAATAAAGCAATTTTTATTTTCCTTTCTCAAAATATTTTCTATTTCTACACACGTGGAAATTCACCGAACAATTTCCCTGTGATTTTAACAGGAAATTTTTACACTTTCGAAATTCTCGTCTATAACGAGAGAGAAATTTATCACTATTACAGCTAATGGCAACCGTCTATTGTCATCGTTATTCCTGTTATTCTGAACACTGGTTTTGCTGCTGTGGTTGTTATCGTTACTATTAATACCATTATTGTTGAAAGGGTTGTTGAGGTTATTTTCTTTATTATTGTTATGATAATTTTTTGTTACTATTGTTATTGATATTGTTGTTATTACTGTTCTTATCTTTGTTAGTATTATTATTATAGTCATTTTTATTATTACCTTCAATGTAGTTGTTATAATTATTGTGATGATTATTTCTTTTACTATTATTATTATTACCATAAACATTATTGACATCATCATTATGATTATCAAATCATTATTTTTATTAGTATCATTAATATCATCATCCTTTTTATTTGTATCATTATCATAACTATGTTCATCAGCATCACCATCATTACTAGTGTCAATTATCTCTAATTACCATTCTTACATGTCATCACTATTGCCACTATCATCACCATTCCAAATACAGTGTTACCATCGCCACATTCACCTCACTCTCTTCAAAACACAATCATTATAAGCATTTCATTTTTACGTGATGAAAAGTTGCGAGGTTAAGAATTCCTTCACTCACCCACCGACCCACCCCCGCCCACCTTCTTACCCAGTGACCCCCCCCCACCCCCGCCACCCATCCCGCCCACCTTCTTACCCAGTGAACCCCCCACCCCCGCCACCCATCCCGCCCACCTTCTTACCCGGTGACCCCCCCCCACCCCCGCCACCCATCCCGCCCTCCTTCTTACCCAGTGACCCCCCCCCACCCCCCTCCACCTATCCCGCCCTACCCGACCCACCTCAACGGGCGGGTGGGCTGTGTTGTCGTGGATGGAACGCCTTCAATTTTTCAATGTCAGCTACGAGTGACAGATTATTGGTGCAGCACCACAAACATGGACTCCCCCCCCCCAACCTTAACCCACCCTCACCCCACCGTTCCTTCGTCTTCTGCCTTCTCTTTTCTTCTTCTCCTCTCCCTTCTTCCTCCCCTAATACTTCCCTCTTCGTCTCTGCCTTCTCTCCCTTCTTCCTTCCTCCTCTTTCTCCCTCCCTCCTCTCCCATCCTACCTTCTTCCTCCTCCTCCTCCTCCCCTCCTTCTTCTCCCTCCCTTTTCCCTTCTCCTCCCCCCCTCCTAAGCTCCACCCCCCTCACCCCTCCCTCCCCTACCTACCAAGACATCTGCCTGCCTGCCTGCCCATCTTAACCCCCCCCCCTCCCTCCTCCCCTCCCCCCTCAATCTTCATTCCCCAGGCGCTTTTCCTGCCGGTTAGCGAAGAGGGAGAGAGAGAGGAGAGGAATAAAGAGAGAAAGAGGGGGAGAGGGGGGAAGGGGAGAAAGAGGGAAAGAGGGAGGGAGAGAGAGGGGAGGGAATAAGAGGGAGGGAGAGAAGAAGAGGAAGGAGGAGGAAGGTGAAAATGGTAGAGGGAAGAGAGAGGAAGGAGAGAAAAAGAGGTTAAAAGAGGAGGATGAAGGTGAAGATGGAAGAGGGAAGAAAGAGGAAGGAAAAAAGAAAAGAGATAAAGAAGAGGAAGGTGAACATGGAAGAGCAAAGAAAGTGGAAGGAGAGGAGAAGGAGGAGGAGGAAGGGAGAAATTGAGAACGGAGGAAAGGAGGAGAGAAAGAGGAAGAAGAAAAATGTGAAAAGTATAGAAAAAGAGCGAGAACAAGGAACAGGAGAGAATGAAAAATGGGAGATCGAAGAGGACGAATAGAAGGGGAAGACAAACGAATGAGAGAATAAAAAGAGAAGAGAAGTGACAGATAAGAGAGAGAATAAAGGAAGGACCAAAAAATTGTAAAGCAAAAAGGTGGAGGGACTTTCCATCATCCCCTCTCCCTCCCTCCCTCCCTCCCTCTTTCCTTCTCCCTCCCTCCCCCTGCCTCCCTCTCTCCTCCCTCCCTCCCTCGATCTCCTTCCCTCCCCCTCCCTCTCCCTCCCTCCCTCTCTCCTCCCTTCCTCCCTCGATCTCCTCTCCCCTCTTTTCCCCTTCCTACTAAAATAAAATCGATCGGGAAATGTCAAAGAAAATGGACGCCTGTCGAATAATATGTTGGACGAGGTCTCCGAAATTCTACTGTGATGGAGGAAAATACATTTTGCTAAAAAAAAAAAAGAATAAAAGATAAAAAATAAAGAATAATAAAAAATAAAAAAGGGGGGGAGTCCCGCCAGAAGAAAAGGAAAGAATAATGATAACCAAGAGACAAAATAAATGAAAAAAGAGAGCAATTATGGTAACAGTGAATGAATATATATTCATTGTATGATTGTATTGCTGCCATGTTCTTTTTATCATTATTAGTATTTTGATAATGATGATAGTAATAATGATCATAATGGTAATGATAATAATAATAATAATATTAATAACAATAATAACAATGGTACTACTAATAATGATAATGATAGTAATGATAATAAAGACGATAATATTATTATAATAATCATAATTATAGTTATTATTATTATCATTTTGTCATTATTATAATCATTAATTCTGCTATTATTATTATGATCATTATTATAACAGTAGCAGTAATTGTATTATCATTATCACTGTTATCATCATTATTACTGTTATTTTTATCACTCTTATTGTTATCATTATTATTGTTATTATTGCCATTATTACTACTTTCATTGTCTTTATCACTATTAGTGTAATTTTCCTTACTATCATAAATTTTATTATCATTATTATCATTGCTACTGTTGTCATTACCATTACGGTAATTATCATTACTATTATCATAATCATTTTCATCATTATTATCGTTGTTATCATTATCATCATTATCATCGTTGTTATCATTATCAATGATATTATCGTTGATATTGTTATCATTATCATCATTGTCATTGTCATAATCATAATTATTTTTATCATTATTTTTCATTATTCTTATTATCATTCTTATTATTGTTATCATCGTCGTTAGAATCCAAATAATTGCCATCATCATTATCATTATCTTTTTATTATTATTACTGTCTTCTTACAATAACTATTGTTGATGTTGTTTTAGCACTATCATTATCATTAGTATCGTTATTATTATTGTTTTGATAATTCTTTTTACTAAAACTATTTTCTACTATTTGCATTATCATGATTATCATTATTATCATCATCATTATCATTAACATCATTATTGTCCCCATTGCTCTCTGTATTATCAACAAGAACAAAAAAAGCAAAAAGATGCATTAAAACAAAAACAAAGACAACAACAGGAACCCAAATACAAAAAAAAAAAAGAAATAGAGATAAAAACAAAAGAGTTAACATTAATATCAAATGAAAAAATACCAAAACTCAAACGCTACGAACTACAAAAACAAAATCCATACCAAAACAAACAAACAAATAAATAAATAAACCTTATCATCAAATGGGACAAATAAATAACAAAACCCCAATGCTATGGAATGTGGGGTTCTGAGAGGTCTGGAAGCCTCAGGTCGCAAAGCCACGCACCCTGCAGGAACCCAGAGTGTGATCATGCAAGGAAAAGGGTTTTAGGAAGACCTACTCTATAAGCCTCTTCCGCTGGGGGATCTCTCGGGCAGGTATTATTACTGTGGGCGGGCGTCAGTCACCTTCCCTGGATGTTTGTGGGCGTGAGGAGGGGAGTGGGGGAGGGGAGGAGTGGAGGAGGAGGATGGGGGGGGAGGAGGAGGAGGATGGTGGTGGATGGTGGTGAAGGTGGAGGAGGAGGAGGAGTAGGTAGATGGTGGTGGATGGTGGAAAGGGGGGGAGGAAGTAGAGGATGGAAAAAAAAGAAGAGATTAGAAGAAAAAGAAAGAAAAAAAAATCATCAACTCCATAATAAGAAAAAAGGAACGAAGGAACAGAGCAGGAGGAGGAGATAGACGAAAGAAAACAAGGAGATAGAGGGACAGGAAAAAAAGAGACTCAGGAATAGAGAAAAAAAGGGAAGGGAAGGAGACAGACGAAAAGAAAAGAATGATAGATAGAGGGACAGGAAAAAAGAGACTCAGGAATAGAGAATAAAAGGGAAGGGAAGGAGACAGACGAACGAAAGGGATATAGAGGGACAGGAAAAAAGACACTCAGGAGTAGAGAAATAGGGAAGGGTAGGGGGAGGGGGAGGGGGGAAGGGGGACCAAGGAGAGAGGGATGGCATCACCTGATTTATGAATTTTCGAAGTTTTTGGGCTGACTCCTAAAAGAGAAAAGGGGAGACAATATCCATCTTCTTTGGGCGTCTGCTTCAAAAGGGATATTTATGCACTTCGAAGGTAACTCTCCTTCAGAAATTTGTTTTGAAGGGAGAGAGCGGGTTTGACGGGAAGTTTAACCTCGAAATTCTCATGATTAGGTGGTATGTTGGCAGATAGAGATAGAGAGTGTGTAAATGAGAATGGGAGAGAGAGAGAGAGAGAGAGACACAGAGAGAGAGAGAGAGAGAGAGAGAGAGAGTGAGAGAGAGAGGGAGAGAGAGAGAGAGAGAGAGAGAGAGAGAGAGAGAGAGAGCGAAGAGAGAGACAGACAGACAGACACAGAGAGAGATATACATACATACAGACAGATCGAGGAAAGAGACAGAGAGAGAGAGAGATGAATAGAAAGAGAGAGAGAGGAAGAGGAAAAGAGAGAGAGAGAAAGAAAGAGAGAGAGAGAGTAGGAAAATGTCGGTTGAAAATAATTGTCGTAAAGCGCTGTCCTGCACCCACCACAGTGTTGCCACTTGCATT
>NW_027213310.1:130000-135493 GCF_042767895.1 Penaeus vannamei | reverse complement strand
TGCTCTGCTCTGCTCTGCTCTGCTCTGCTCTGCTCTGCTCTGCTCTGCTCTGCTCTGCTCTGCTCTGCTCTGCTCTGCTCTGCTCTGCTCTGCTCTGCTCTGCTCTGCTCTGCTCTGCTCTGCTCTGCTCTGCTCTGCTCTGCTCTGCTCTGCTCTGGTCTGCTCTGCTCTGCTCTGCTCTGCTCTGCTCTGCTCTGCTCTGCTCTGCTCTGCTCTGCTCTGCTCTGCTCTGCTCTGCTCTGCTCTGCTCTGCTCTGCTCTGCTCTGCTCTGCTCTGCTCTGCTCTGCTCTGCTCTGCTCTGCTCTGCTCTGCTCTGCTCTGCTCTGCTCTGCTCTGCTCTGCTCTGCTCTGCTCTGCTCTGCTCTGCTCTGCTCTGCCCTGCTCTGCTCTGCTCTGCTCTGCTCTGCTCTGCTCTGCTCTGCTCTGCTCTGCTCTGCTCTGCTCTGCTCTGCTCTGCTCTGCTCTGCTCTGCTCTGCTCTGCTCTGCTCTGCTCTGCTCTGCTCTGCTCTGCTCTGCTTTGCTCTGCTCTGCTCTGCTCTGCTCTGCTCTGCTCTGCTCTGCTCTGCTCTGCTCTGCACTGCACTGCACTGCTCTGCTCTGCTCTGCTCTGCTCTGCTCTGCTCTGCTCTGCACTGCACTGCACTGCACTGCTCTGCTCTGCTCTGCTCTGCTCTGCTCTGCTCTGCTCTGCTCTGCTCTGCTCTGCTCTGCTCTGCTCTGCTCTGCTCTGCTCTGCTCTGCTCTGCTCTGCTCTGCTCTGCTCTGCTCTGCTCTGCTCTGCTCTGCTCTGCTCTGCTCTGCTCTGCTCTGCTCTGCTCTGCTCTGCTCTGCTCTGCTCTGCTCTGCTCTGCTCTGCTCTGCTCTGCTCTGCTCTGCTCTGCTCTGCTCTGCTCTGCTCTGCTCTGCTCTGCTCTGCTCTGCTCTGCTCTGCTCTGCTCTGCTCTGCTCTGCTCTGCTCTGCTCTGCTCTGCTCTGCTCTGCTCTGCTCTGCTCTGCTCTGCTCTGCTCTGCTCTGCTCTGCTCTGCTCTGCTCTGCTCTGCTCTGCTCTGCTCTGCTCTCTCCTTTCCCTTCTATTTCATACCATTCCCTTCCCTTCTATTTCATACCATTCCCTTCCCTTCTATTTCATACCATTCCCTTCCCTTCCCTTCCCTATTGTTTCCTTCCCTTCCCTACCCTTCCTTACCTATCTGTACCCTTCCCTTCTTGTCTTGTCTTGTCTTGTCTTGTCTTGTCTTGTCTTTTGTCTTGTCTTGTCTTGTCTTGTCTTGTCTTGTCTTTTGTCTTGTCTTGTCTTGTCTTGTCTTGTCTTTTGTCTTGTCTTGTCTTGTCTTGTCTTGTCTTGTCTTTTGTCTTGTCTTGTCTTGTCTTGTCTTGTCTTGCTTTGTCTTGTCTTGTCTTGTCTCATCCCATCCTATCCTATCCCATCCCATACTATTCATTCCCATCCTGTCCCATCCTATCCTATCTAATATCATCCCATCCAATCCTATCCCATCCTGTTCTATCCTATCCCATCCTGTCCTATGCTATCCCATTGCATTCCATCCTATCCTACCCCATCCTATCCCATCTAACTCAGTCCCATCCTATCCTATCCTATCCTATCCTATCCTATCCTATCCTATCCTATCCTATCCTATCCTATCCCACCCTATCCTTTCCTAGTGAATTGGTGTTGGCATTGTGAGGTTGTCAATGCTACCATTACAAGTTATTGTAACAGAAGGTGGTCTTAGTGTGGGTAATGAAAGGATTTTTGGCATTTAGAATTATTACAGTTGAGGAAAAGAGGTATCAAGCTAGACTATATCTGCCATATTGTAGAGAATTTACCCCATAGGTACTTATATACCCTTATGCCAATACATAAATTTGTTTGTGCTAAGATGAGGAGGAAAGGATCTTTTGTGCCCAAGTGCTATTTACAGTATGCCATTCCACAATGTCTCTAATTCATCATGCTTGTTTTCTGCAGGCTCCCGATAACCTGACCACGAGCCATGGGTGCCCACTTGCGGACAAGCTTAATTCCCTGACTGTAGGTCCAAGGGGCCCCATCCTCCTGCAGGACATTCAACTCCTTGATGAGATGGCTCACTTCGACCGTGAGCGCATCCCAGAGAGGGTTGTGCATGCTAAGGGAGCAGGTACTAGTTGTTTAATTCTTATAACTTTTTTGTTGGTATTGTCATATTACTATTATGATCATTATCACTGTCAACTTTATCTTTATCGTTATTGTTATTATTATTGTTATCTTTATCATTATCATAATTTTTATTGCTGCCCTGACGAAGTGTATTAGAATTGGTATTATAAGTAGTGTTTATTAGTCCTGTTATCAATATTAGTATCAATATAATTATGATGATATATAGAGAGATGATACAAAGGCTAGAGAATTCAGGCTGTGTGAGTGGTATCAGGTGGTATGAAACATGCAGATTGTTACTAATGAAATTCAATATATTTACAGGTGCCTTTGGTTATTTTGAGGTAACACATGATATATCCAAGTATTGTAAGGCTGCTTTGTTCAGTGAGATTGGGAAACGAACTCCTATTGCTGTTCGTTACTCCACTGTAGGAGGTGAGAGTGGATCAGCTGACACTGCCAGGTAAGATATATGCAGTGGAAATTTTGAATGGGAATGAGTAATTTCACATTGCAAAATTTGTAATTAACATTTTAGAATTTCATCTTTGTCAGAATCACACTGTGTTGTTCTGTGGAAAAAAATATTGAAATGCCACTTACATTTTCATTCAAACCTTTATTATTTTTGTCACATTCAACTTTGTACATACTGTTTCTCTAGAATTCCAGGTTTAATGTTCATTACTAAAATATATAACTTAGTATTTGCTTATAAGCTATGCCCATCCTTTGTATACTTAAAATCATCTTTGGATTCATTACCATCTTTGTTAATGTGTAAGATGTACTGTTTTCCTGAGAAATGTACTTAGAAATTACACTGCATATATGTCTGAATTGTAGAAGCTTAGGCCAAGCCCCAAATGAACTTGTAATGGTCCATGAACATAGATATTAAATTTCTCTGCTGGTGATATTATGAATACAAGACAATACATTTAATAGCAAGAAAAAAAGGATAATGGTGTGCCTGTGGCCTTAAAATGATGCAGCAGAACACATTTCACCATAGCTATTTCTTTCTTCAAGTGAAAACCCAAAAATTAATTGATATGTTAAAAAAAAATATATATATTATCAGAAAGACTTAAGGAAGATTTCAAATATGAATAACCATTTGCACAGAGTTTCCAAATGTTTCACAAAGCTTTATTTCAGGCACATATTGTTTCTACTCTTGTTTGTTTTTATAAAAAAAGGAATATCCTATTAATCAGAGGTAAAATTTACAGTATTAATACATGAATTTAGTTTTGTCACTACCCATAATGATTCATTGCTACCTGAAATTGAATGTAAAGATTTTATATCAGAATAGGAAATTTATGTTTTGCTTCTTGTCTCGTAACAATTTTTACTGAATTCTGTATATATTTCTTTTGCTTACATATGTTGAATGACTGGGTTTGTTTATAATTAAATGGTATTTTCCTTGGTATGTTTGATGTTTGACAGATTAAATGTTTACCTTGTAGAACATTTTGGAATGTTATATCTTTTATTGCCTAATAATTTGGTTAGTTTAATCCACATACATGAAGCCTGTGGATAAAGAGTGTCAGCAGTATGTATTGTCGATGGAAAACAATTTGTTTCTTTGTATTATGAATACACATGATTAATTTCAAAACTTTTGTTCAGGGATCCTCGAGGCTTTGCCGTGAAGTTTTACACAGAAGAAGGAAATTGGGATCTTGTGGGGAACAACACTCCCATTTTCTTCATCAGGGATCCTATTCTGTTCCCATCCTTCATTCACACGCAGAAGAGGAATCCTGCAACTCATCTAAAGGTACTCTGTGTGTGTGTGTGTGTGTGTGTGTGTGTGTGTGTGTGTGTGTGTGTGTGTGTGTGTGTGTGTGTGTGTGTGTGTGTGTGTGTGTGTGTGTGTGTGTGTGTGTGTGTGTGTGTGTGTGTGTGTGTGTGTGTGTGTGTGTTTTTATGTGTGTGTGTGTGTGTGTGTGTGTTTTTATGTGTGTGTGTTTTTATGTGTGTGTGTGTGTGTGTGTGTTTTTATGTGTGTGTGTGTTTTTATTTGTGTGTGTGTGTGATTTTATGTGTGTGTGTGTGTGTGTGTTTTTATGTGTGTGTGTGTGTGTGTTTTTATGTGTGTGTGTGTGTGTGTTTTTATGTGTGTGTTTTATGTGTGTGTTTTTATGTGTGTGTTTTTATGTGTGTGTTTGAAAGTTTGAGGAAATATTTAGAAATTACCAAATGTGTGTGCATGCATGTATGTGTGTGCATGTTGGCATGTGTTTGAAAATTTGAGGATATGTTAAGTTGTTACCAGGTTTTACATTTTTATTTTTCTTCATTTTATGCTTTGAGGAAATAAAAGAAAATGCAGCTGGATCTGAAACTCTCTGTTTTTCTCATCTTTTTTTCAATAAGTGTCCCTTACAAGATCTTGGAGATTATTAATGTTTGATTATTATCAAACCCCCTATAAAGGAAAACACTTTTAATTTTTCCCATATCCTTATCATATAAGAATGCCCAACAATTTGGAATGATCTTCATTTTCTTCCCAAAGGTCAAAATTTTCTGCAAATTTTTAATTGCTTATATATATATTTTTTTCAGATTCAAGAATGAAAAATGGGAATGAAAGAAAAATGCCAGTGCCCACTGTCTCATTCATTTAGTTTGTTGTTCTTTAAGTGAGAAGTGTTATCAGAAACATTACTTATTTTCTTCTGTATCTTTCAGGATTGTGACATGTTTTGGGACTTCATTAGTTTGCGACCAGAAACAACACACCAAGTGTCATTCCTCTTCTCTGACAGAGGAACCCCTGATGGCTATCGTCACATGAATGGCTATGGTTCTCATACTTTCAAGCTTGTCAATGAAAAGGGAGAGGCCGTCTACTGCAAGTTCCATTACAAGACGGACCAAGGCATCAAGTAAGATCCTGTGATGTTATTCAGTTTGGCTATTGTGATGTTTTTTTTTGCTTTTTTTTTTTTTGCACTCTGATGTTTAGGGGACCCTGCCATTAAAATGTTCTTTGTCATAAAACATGCCAGTTACTGAGGATATAAGTATTTCCTTTGAAATGACTTCTGAATTATTTTTTATTAATTTATAATTGTATTTAAGATGATTTATGGCTTTTTCCACTTTTTCTTTAGGTGTCTTAGCAGCAAGAAGGCTGATGAACTGGCAGGTTCTGACCCAGATTATGCAACAAGGGACCTATACAATGCGATTTCAAGTGGCGATTACCCCTCATACACTATGTATATTCAGGTACTTTTAACCTCAAGTTTTTTAAGAGATCAGACTTTAAGGTGCCTGTGTATGTTTTTTAGTTTATTTATTTGGTA
>NW_027213310.1:112500-117500 GCF_042767895.1 Penaeus vannamei | reverse complement strand
TCTGAGGACCAAATGCTTTATGTTCTTTGAATTTAATTATGGTGATAACTACTACAAGCACCTTTAAGCATGGACTACAATAAAGAAAGGCAGCAACAAAAAATTCAATAAATGCTAAATGGTCATACTAGCAGGCAATGTCTGGTGATTCAAAACAACAATCAGTATGGGCACTTTGCTAGTTTTATGTGGTACCCCAACAACTGGCAGACTTCTTGCTTTTGCCAATGGGCACTGCTCAATCATGTGAACAGGCCTTTAGGATGGGTTCTGAATAGACATCAGTACAGCAGTTTTCTAACGTAAGAAATATAAAACAAATTGCTATGAGTAAATTGAAACTGTTTTAAGTAAACATTCAGATTTGTAATGTTTCTTAGTGATGCCAGTTCTTTAATCTTCTTGAGATATCACATTGTACTAGTAAACAGGTTTGCTTAGCTTTTAACCTTTGCTGTATTGGATACTGTGTATGAAAATGTTTCTTTACATTTTTATCAATACCATGTGTGCTAAATAACAGTTAGATAATAAGAAAAGTGCATATGAAATGCTTTTGCACTAGACTAAACATAAATTCAAGGACTTGATTTTTATTTAGTTGTGTGTGCTGTTTAATAGAAATGTAACTTGCAAGTATTTTACCCGTAAATATTGCATGAAAGCTCATTTACCAGCATATGCAAGATAATGCAAATATATTATAATGACTCAGTATTACATTATACTTAAAGCAATATGCACAAGGATACTGATCTATTGAGGTAACTTCATTTTACATCAGCACAAAGTAATGATAAACTTGCATTTATAGGTGGTCTTTTGACAAATATTCAGGTTAAATTTTTCTTACCATTAAGGTTTAGTCCTAAGAAATATTTTTATATGTTTTACAAAGAATTGTAATGTGAAAGGTTTCAGGTCACCAAGAAATTTTTTTTTGTTTAGTTGCAGGATGCTAGTTGGTGTTTTATTACTTTATTTGTTATCATCATTATTATTATTTTTTTATAGGATCCCCTTAGAGTATGAACAGTACATCGGAAAATATTTGATCTTGTGATGTTATATGGTTACGAAATTGATTTGCATGGAAACCTGTGTATAATGACATTAATTGTAATATATATATGATATATAAAATGTTGTTTTCTTAAGTAGCTCTGCACAACATAGATGACAAGTCTCCAGATCTGATGTAAGAATTAAATAATTTGTATAATTTTCAATACTTTTTCTTTAGTAATGGTTGGTTAATGTTTGGTTAATGTTTAATGTTTGAAAATAAATGTGCTAGACATCTGAGGTCATATAGCACTATGGTAAAGTATTGCATCGGAAAGGGCAAAGGAGAGTTAAAGATTATGATAAAATGTGTTAGATGTCAAAGGTTTAAGAACGTTATATGATAATATGGTAGTGAAAAAGGGGGACAGGGGAGCAAGTGAGCTAGAGCAGAAGTTAGTATAAAGGGGAGGGTAGGGCGATTGAGTGAATTATAGTGTATCTGTCACTGGAGAATGTATAGGAAAAATGTTTAAGGAAGAATAGAGATAGCTGTTGAAGAGTAAGAGAAAAATCCGGGGAGAGGGGATGGTGTTAAATATCAAAGATTAGAGGTTGTTACAGGAAAGTATGGTAATGAAAAGGGGAAAGGAGGGAAGAAAATGAATTAGAGTAGTGATTAATAAATGGGAAAGGTTAATGAGGCAGATTGATGAAATGAATTGTATTGTATCTGTGACTGGGGAAGGAATAGGGATAATAGGTGATAATGTTATATATGGTTGTATTAGTAGTAGGGGATTAGGTATCTGGGGGTTGAGACAAAGGATCAGGAATAGGTGAAGGAGTAGTGTCTGGGGGTTTGATAGGGACAGGGGTCTGGGGAAGGATATTGTGATAAAAGAGATTCACATGTATATCCAGGAGGGAATGGGAGGGATAGTAGGGAAGGATGGGGTTTTGGGTGGTATGGGCGGTTTGGGTGGTTGAGAGGATGAGGCATCTTGGGAAGGGGTTGGGGGAACATAAGGGGGCAGAGCAAGTGAGTGAATTGCAGTGTATCTGTGACTAGGGAAGGAGTAGGGACACTGATCAAGGAAACACTAGGAAAAATGTTTGGAGAGGAGGGGTCTGGAGAAGGACACTGTTGTGATAGAGAGGATTCATCATAACCTTCTCTCATCAGTTAAAATTCCTCATTTTGATAACGTTCTTTGCTAGATGTAGCAACTGGCAAATGTTACGACTGTTTCTATTACCAGATTTACTACCACTTTCGTACCAGCCGGCAAATGATACGACTATTACTACCATTACCATCATAACGACCCCTTTGTACCATCCCACTAATGATATGAAAGTTACTACTATCATCATTATAACTACCATTTTCGTAAAAACAGGCTCATGGTACGACTTACCACCTTTACCATTATTACTACCACTTCCGTAAGAGTTGGTGATAACCTTAAAACTACTGCAGACATTATCTATAATTACAGCACAGTCGTATCAAGAAGGAAACATAGCCCACTTTAGGAGTTTATGTTACTTTATAGTTATCCTTATATTGTACTTTCTCCCAATAGATTGACTTGAGAATAGGTATATATATGTATATATGTATATATGTATATATATCTCTCTCTTTCTCTTTCTGTCTCTCTCTCTCTCTCTCTCTCTCTCTCTCTCTCTCTCTTTCACTATCTTCTCTCTCTGTCTCCTCTCTCTCTCTCTCTCTCTCTCTCTCTCTCTCTCTTGCACTATCTTCTCTCTCTGTCTCCTCTCTCTCTCTCTCTCTCTCTCTCTCTCTCTCTCTCTCTCTGTCTCTCTCTCTCTCTCTCTCTCTCTCTCTCTCTCTCTCTCTCTCTCTCTCTCTCTCTCTCTCTCTCTCTCTCTCTCTCTCTCTCTCTCTCTCTCTCTCTCTACTCTTCTCTCTCTCTCTCTCTCTCTCTCTCTCTCTCTCTCTCTCTCTCTCTCTCTCTCTCTCTCTTATATATATATATATATATATATATATATATATATATATATATATATATATATATATATATATATCTATTTCTTTCTCTCTTCTCTTTCTCTTTCTCTCTTCTCTCTCTTTCTCTTCTCTCGCTCTGTCTCTTCTCTTGCTCTGTCTCTTTCTCTTCTCGCTCTTTCTTTCTCTTCTCGCTCGCTCTCTTTCTCTTCTCGCTCGCTCCTTCTCTTCTCGCTCTCTCTCTTTCTCTCTCGCTCTCTCTCTTTCTCTCTCGCTCTCTCTCTCACTGTCTCTTTCTCTTTCTCTCTCGCTCTCTCTCTCAATGTCTCTTTTTCTCTCTCTCTTGCTCTCTTTCTATCTGGATACCTTTAAAGGGTTGTCCTCAAAGTAACTAATTTTGATATTTTCTTTTTTAACATTTTTATTTTTTATTTTATTTTACATTTTTGATAATTTTGATTTTTTTTTTGTTTTCCTATATGCATATATATATATATATATATATATATATATATATATATATATATATATATATATATATATATGTATATATATACACATATAAATACACACACACACACATATATGTATATATATATATATATATATATATTTATTTATATATACGTAAATATATAAATATATTTATTTATATATATGTAAATATATATATATATATATATATATGTATATATATATATATATATATATATTTATTTATATATACGTAAATATATAAATATATTTATATAAATATACATGTATTCATATAAATATATATTATACATATATATTTATGTGTATATATACACACACACACACACACACACACACACACACACACATATATATATATATATATATATATATATATATATATATATATATATATATATATATATATATATGTCACAGCATTTTTGTGCTGATACTTGCTGCCATTAAATATCGCAGCATATTTTTAATCAGCTGGTCACTGTTACCGACTAACGGCAGAATGATTTAGTTCTCTGCTGTTAATTTACTCATCCCTCAATTAAACAAGAAAAATGAAACGGATTTGTGAAATTACATATTGTTATTCCCCAAATTTGATTTAATTCTCCATAAGTAACATCTAATTCTCCATAAGTAACATAAACTAGGAGCACTGCCACCCTCCGGATTGTTGTTTTGACATCAGGAGGTATTCCAAAAAAAAAAAAAAAAAAACCCTCTCAATGGTTATAAGGTTATTGTGTGGTAGCTGACTCGGCGGCCTTTGGTGATCGTGAGTGGTGTCTGGTTATACTCGTCCTTATTGACAACTATTAAATGTGGTCTATTGAAAGATCATCTCCCATTCATAACATTTATTACAAATGACATATCTTACAACATAACATGACGGTAAAATGATGGCTGGACTGGGGAGAGAGTCAAAAATAACAAAGCAAAATGTTCATGATCGACTCCCAAAAGTTACTTAGTTATCCCCAATAATTGGCACTGCCCCACCTGATTTATCATTGTCCTTATCTGCATATTATATATTATATTATATATTACATATTATCTGCATATCTGGATCTATCCTCTCTGACAAGATCCTCACTCCAGTGGTTCAAAGGGGGGGTATCCATTTGGGTCCTCTCCTTGGGTGCTGCTGGGCCCAAAAATGGCTGCCACGCCAGCGTCCCCAGCCAGCTGGCGCCAGCTTCTGTTCTCGTTTCTGAAGGGAGTGGTGTCCACAGACCAACTCATTATATAGCACACAAATATATATGTACTTTCCCCCCACTATTACACATGTTAACATCCCTTTGATACCTTAATTTAACCGTTAATCCTGTTCTCAACGAGGCCCTTCCCTCAAAATACACCCAGTCCAGCAAGAGCAAAAGAAACATATCGCGCATGATTGGTTTACTATTTATTGGGCATGAAGCTTTTACTATATTCAAAATAGAATACATAGACATGGCAACGTATCATACCCACTTCCTGTTTACAGCAACCCTTCTATAACGTATCCTGA
>NW_027213310.1:107500-110000 GCF_042767895.1 Penaeus vannamei | reverse complement strand
GAGCTGATTGAGGAGAGTCTACCCAAAGCTAGAAACAGCTGAGAGAGAAAGGCTGCCGGGGTTAAATCCCTCAACGAAGAAGGTATCTATAGTTATTAAACGATCCATTAAACTCAACGCCCCCTGTGCTCTTGACTTATTTTCCTTCATATATCTAAACATCTGCAAGACCGTGGCAACTTTCTTGGTCGGGATTGCCTTCTTGGGCAAAGCTTTGTACTTTAATATTGTTTTCGAGCCGATTTCCTTCACTTTAGTCGTCGGGTTCCCTATCCGCCGAAACAGGCTCTGGTAGATGTCATTGTTGCCGACTTTCCTCACAGATTTCACGACAAACTTTTTCCAGTATTGGGCACACAGGTACATGCACGGATTATTTACCTTTTTTAAGGTCATGAGCTCTGTGACGTGCAGCGGAGACACAGGGAGAATGTTTCCAAATTTTGGGATGAGTACGAGCTAAGCCGCCTGCTTGTACGGGTGGTTAATGCATCGCCAAAACCAGCCTGCTCTGTTACTGATCGAACGCATCTTATCCACCTTCTGCCCCTTTATCAAGGATACATATGTCGAGACTAAAAAGTCAAATGGACATTGAGTGTGAACGCACTCGGGCGTCGGATACCGTCGGATACCCGTGAACATGCTCGTAAACATGCTCGTAAACATGCTCGTAACACTCGTAACTCGCACGTTACTGTTAATGCAGACTACTTTTTTATTCATTAGATACGCACTTAAAAACCATAAAACCACTAACACTATTCCTAAAAAATACATTATTAAACATTTATTCTCTAGTATACAAAACCTAGATACTACAAATCTAATATATACATATGGCTTTTTGGCGTCCTACCCTGAAATGAAATTGGAAAGTGCGATGGAAAAAAATAAATCGTTGGTCAGTTATCCCCTGATATGTATTTATGTGTATGTATTTGTACTTTGCAACGTGTAGGATGTCAAATTAAGAACTTTTCGCATTTGCTAGAATGGCTTATTTTGGAGAAAAATCTATGCGAGGATAATTATGTAAGAGCATTCTAGGAAATATAATTAGATGGCTCGTCAGCTACCTTTATTGTCAGTGTTGACTATCGAGGTCAACAGCATTTCGAAAATAAAATTTCGTGTCCATCATAAAGCGTTGTCATTCACACGCAACAGGAATGGTTAAACGTGCTATTAGATCCAAGACCATTTCGTGCATGATCTCTCACCTTTTTTGTTCCTGTCTCTGCCTCGTGTGTGTGCCGTTGGGTGTCACTGTAGAAGAAAATTAATGAAAACCAAACGCATTTACATATATATAAATATATATATATATTTATATATATATATGTGTGTGTGTGTGTGTGTGTGTGTGTGTGTGTGTGTGTGTGTGTGTGTGGGCGTGTGTGTGTCTGTGTGTGTGTGTATATATATATGAATATATATATATATATATATGTATATATATATATATATATATATATATATATATATATATATATATATATGTATGTATATATATATATATATATATATATATATATATATATATATATATATACATATGATTATTATTGTAATTATTAACTTCCCTGTTATGACAATTATCATAACGCACATCTTTCGCTAGCTCTCACTCTCACTTCTCGCTCTCTTCCACACCACACATACGTAATCATTATTATCATTATCGTTATCATTATTCTCGTTATCATTATCTTTCGCTAGCTCCCCGCTCTCTCCCTCTCACTTCTCACTCTCTCCTTTACACCACATACGTAATTATTATTATCTTTATCATTATCATTATCGTTATCATTTACTGTTTGTTATCATATAGTTATCATAACCATCTTTAAAATTGTGGTCATTGCCATTCCACTCAAATCACTGGTGTCCCTTTCTTATCTTTTTTTTTCTTTTTTCTTTCTTTTTTTTTGCCTTTGTTATATCTCCAATTTTCTGCCTTTCTTTCTTTTAAGGTCTTGTGTTTTTCAATATGGGATTGTGAATATTAGAAGGGTTAAGCAGTAGGGACATCGCCCGTTCCAACTCCGTGCAGTTCTTCCGCTTCACGCTCGATACCTAAGACCAGATCGGTGATTTCAGAACTCAGTTCGCGGAATTGCCGGTCCCTTTCGTCTTCGTTCCCAGTGGCTTTAATCCGCCTGAAGTCTTCTGAATCGAAATATCGATCTATCTGAGCAGCTACGGCTCTGGCCAGCCCTCCCATGTCGCCTGTCCTTTTGTAGACTTAAAGGGCATCAGCGCGCCATGTCCAGGAGTCAATATTTCCTTCGCCAGACTCTTCAGCCTCGTCGTCTGAGTCCGTCAGCGCGTCGAAGTCGCTGGCGGAGGCGCGTCTTCTTCTTGAGCCACACGGGATGGGGGACTGGAAGGAACCTGCGAGTCCTTGGCCATGTCGGTGTCCAGCGTTTCTGAAACATGCCATGGGGCGGCCACTTCACATTCAGGAGCATTCTCTGATGCAGTCAGCAGATGCATT
>NW_027213310.1:90000-92500 GCF_042767895.1 Penaeus vannamei | reverse complement strand
TTATTATAATAATTATTATTATTATATTGTTATTATTATTGCTGTTGTTATTATTACTATCATTATTATCCTTGTTATTATTTTTAATTATTATTATCTTTATTATCATTACTATTACTATCTTTGTTATTGTTTTATTATTATCATTATTATTATTATCACTATCATCATCATCATCATCATCACCATCACCATCACCATCATCGTCGTCATCATTGATATTATGTTATTATTGTCATATTATTTTTTATAAAAATAATATTATCAAAATTAATGCTATTATTATGATCAGAATTATTATTGTTTTTATCATTATCATTATAATTGTTATTATGATATATCAATATTACTATTACAATTAGTTACTACAACTATTATTGTTATTACTAATATTTTTGTTGCTATTATTATATTTTTCATTTTTATTATTTCTTATTAGTAATGTCATTATTATCATCACTGGCAGTATCCAAATCAGCATTATCAATATTACGACTGATGCTACTGGTGCTACAAATTTTACTGTAATAATTCTTTCATTCTCAGTATTATCATTACTTGTTATATCAGTATCATAATCTTTATCATTATTATGACTATCGTTACAATTATGATTATCATTATTTGTGCTAGTACTACGGTCACGATTAATATTGCCTTATCATCGTTGCTCTTAGTGTTGCCACAATCATCATCATCAATATCAACATCACTACTATTAAAATCAAAAGATTTACACGTGAATGTTTTTATTCCATTATTTCGGAGATGAATACCATATCTTGTATACAGCATTACATAACAAGTATCTCCCACCCGTTAACGGCAATGAATGCAAGGCTTCCTCCAGACAAGCTCTGAGCAAGACCTGACCTTTAAACCAATCTTCGTCTTTTCCGAGGGAGGAACGTGTCTTCGAGAATATGAGGGAGTGACATTCGCTGTGGGGGAATTTACGTGTGGGAGGTACCTATGGTGATTCTTGATGGATCAAAATTGTCTTGTGTATTGATAAAGTATTATTACATGTTATTTGCATACAAATATGGGGTCGCGATCAGAGTAATGGTACTGTAAACTGTTTGTTTGATTATGCCTCGTAAGTTATGTTCGAAGCACAAAAAACATGATGTGCATTTGTGTATTCCATAGCAAAATAATGCCCGATTGTTTCACTGCACAACGCAAACGTTACATATAGTAAATTGAATGAAAACAGCATATGCGTTTCCACATATTTCCTTCGGATTTCTTTTATCCGAGTCATGTTAGTCTCGTCCTGAACGCAAATGTTTATACATACATAGCGACTCGTGAACGTGCATCCCTGTAGAATGCCTCCCAGCCCCAGACACAGATGAAACGCACGGTGACCCAAACCCGATTCTGCCCACTGACCCCTCGGGACCCCAGGACAGCAGGGATAGGAAATGTGTTCCTGACAAGCGAAGGGACTATTTCCCCTGAGGATTGAGGGGACTGAGGGGGTAGGGCTTGTGTATGTTATACCATCCCATAGATTATTTTTCTTATTCTTGGCAAACAAACATCAAGTACAATGACTTTTTTTCTTTTTTTTTACGATCCGTGAACTTTGTCTGAGACGTATTTTTTCTTTCTTCTTTTATACGTAGAACCTTTTTTTATGCTGATGGCTTTTAAAGCTGGCCTTCTCGTCCCAGGCACCATCAGCATCACCATTATTACCGATATAAGGCCGGTTTGTTAACATTGTGATACAGCAACGGAATTAGTCGTTGGTGATAGTTCCTGTGATATCCGTGGTTGATTGAGTAGGAAATTGATTATCAGAGTGAAGAGTAAGAGAGGGAAATTGTAAAGATTAAAGGAAGGGAAATGATTGGCTTATGTTCGGTTAGGCTCAAATTTAACCAGGAGACTCCAAATTTCGTTTTCTCACATAAACTTGATCGTAAATCACTCTAATCCTAAAATAAATCATGGAAAGAGCACTGATTGGGTTTCACCATCATTAACGTTATAAGTACTGGCATTATCATTACCGTTTTAATCATAGTCTTTATAAGTAATACTGGTATCTCTGCCTTACACTGCCTTAGCGAACTTCTCTGCATTGATGCATTTTTTCTCTTTCGCATTTCTTTTCATAATTCACATTTTTCTCGGACTTTAGATGCATATTCTACTTTCGTTTTTCTCATTTTCACGTTGCTTTATTTATATATATATATATATTTTTTTTTTTTCACATTTTTTCTCTTCAATACTACTACGTATGTAATCAGCGCGTCGAAGCGCCCGCCGTCGTAACGAAATGACCGTCAGTGTCGGCGAAGCGTACTGGCAACTGACATGAGTTTATCATAAATGTTGTTGAAGGGGGGCTGATATGATGCAATAAATTGAAACTGAAACGTCTTAAAAGATCCATCCCAATTAAAACGTCCCCGGGAAAATCAACACCGCCTATACAGAGAAACGGATGTGTAATAACGAGTGTGTGCGTAAAACTGAGTGT
>NW_027213310.1:55000-72500 GCF_042767895.1 Penaeus vannamei | reverse complement strand
AAAGGTAAAGGAACAGTAATGATATGGCCGAGTATCTCTGCATATTATCAGCCTCTCATTCAGTTGCAATAATTCATACAAAAGGTAAAATTGCAGCAGTATTACTTAATCGCTTTGGCTGTATCTCGAAGTATTATAAACAGAAATGTATAGTCAAATTCTTCAAAATCCAAAATATCATTTCCGGTCGGAATCGAACCGAGGACCTCCCGCGTGTGAAGCGCACGTGGTCATCTCTACACCTGGTTAATACTGGTTATTAAGAAAGAGAGAATAATACTGATAATAAAAAAAGAGTGAGTGTTTTGTTAAAAGAGGATACAGAAAGAAAGAGATGGTGTATCCGCATTTTCATATATAGTTTATATACCATGTACATATAAACACATATATTTACAAATATACATATATGTAAGTATATGTAATTAAATGTATGTGTGTGTTTGAGGAAAGTGAAAGTCCTGATATTCATTTTTTTAGGACAGCTTTGATCCCTCGAGAAACTGCTCCCACAAAATGAGCAAACACAAACAAAATCTGGAACGACAATAGCAGGTAAAAAAAAAAAATGTTCTTGAAGGATATAGATGACGAACTGCATTGCACTGCAGGAGAGCCGCAAGTATTTTATTAATTATATCTAAAAAACAACAACAACAAAAAAAAACAATCCTTTCTTTAAGTGCATCAAACAATTTCTCTCTATCTATCTATCTATCTGTCTCTTTCTCTCTTTCCTTTAATTTTCATTTTGTCAAAGCAATTCTGAATAGAATCTGGTGTGACAGAAACACTTTCTTTTATGTCGAGGAGGTTGTCCTCGTATGCATCTTAATTAATAATTTGATGTAAAATAATGTATTTCGACTTTGAACTTCTAATTGCCATTATTACTAATGTTGTCAAAGTTACAATCTTCACTATATATTTTTTCTAACGAATTCATGAAGCCCATTAAAGGATTTTTCTATTACTTTATTATTACAAATCTTTATCTTATGGAAATGATAATTAATATTACTCCTTGACGTTCCCTTTCCAAACTATTTACCTTTCTTCCATTCCATGTCCCAAAACTCTACGGGAATCCGCGCCGTGTTTCACCAATTACTATATATTTTCTATCTGTGTCTATAGATAAATGCAATTAATCATGCACAAGATGATCAAAAGGTAAAACTGACTGCAACGGCGCTTTCTTTTTTTGTTTTAAGCCCGGAGCTTTTCATGTCTTTCAGCCCCGAGCAATGTTCAATCAGAGGGGGCAATTTCTGCTCCCTTTTGGGGATTCGAACCCGCGACCGCGAATTCGGATATGCGGTCGCGCGTTCGAATCCGGCGCCTTTGCCCGCTCGTCCACCGTGGTCGAGTGGCAGGGAGAAGGGGTTGGAGGCTGTATTTTACTAACTTCCTCGTGAGTATATGCAGGCGCGTGATGTGTAACATTGAGAGACAGAGACAGCGAGAGTGTGTGTGTGTGTTTGTGTCTGTGTCCGTATTCGTAAGCACGTGCGAATGCATGTATGAACCAGGTACATATTAACATAAAAAGTAACGCTAAACCCTGAGCACTAAATGAGGCAGCAAGACAAACCGACGGTAAATAAGGGAGCCACATAGCCAATTCAGGTTCAGTTACCATCACACGAGGTTCTAATAGAACAAATAAATTAATTCATAAATAAAAATGCCAGAAAATGCTGGCAAAACACATTCCTTAACCTAAATTCTAGAACGTTCTCGCTCTCATCCTCTTTTTTTTTTTTTGCCTCCCCCCTCTCTCTCACTCATTGAATCGCTCTGTCATTGACTTTTATCTCTCTCTTCCTGCCTATCTTTCTCTCCAATATCAATTCCTATATTGTCTCATTTATCCATTCTGCCATGCACTCGTATTTTTATCCACCCACTCTATCTATTCAAATTCATTCATTTACCCTCCTTCTATCTCTTATTGCATTCTCAATCATGTGCATTTTCGGAAGAGGAAATTTCGTTCTAAGAACAAAGCGGATACGACGAAATTTCAGTCGACTAATATAAACATCAAATTTTGTCTGATCCTTACGGACGTGAAACCCTTCCAAGGACCCCAACGTAAGAGCCTCTGATCTAGGGCTAGGATGCCCAGCCCCCCCCCCCCCTTTCAGGAGCCATGTAACACCTCCTCTCTCTTCCTAAAGTCTTGCGAGATTACCCTTTCTAAACACCTAAGTGCTTTTTGCTGCACTCGGAGCAACGTTTCACTGTCCCCGCAGTGCACTCGTCTCCTGCCAGTCGAACGTAGGCCTACTTCTGTCTTTTTTCCTCACGGGGGCTATAACTCACCCAGAGGGACTCTGTCGTTCTTTTTCTCTATGTCAATGAACAGTGCTCCTTGTGTTCTGTTGCCTGCAGTCCGCCATACTTCCGTGAATCTGAAGTGCTCCAAATGCACAGTATTCCACCATACTCTGATGACTATTTAGTGTATCGAAAAACATAACTGAATTTCAGGCTACACTGATTCACACGCACGCACGCACGCACTCATATGTATGTCTGTCTGACGCAAAAACACGAAACATGTAGAAGCTTCATTAGAGGCTAAATCTGATACCACTGCTGGGCAACAAGTGCTGTTATTGATTTCAAAGTGAAATCACAGAATGATGCAGATCCCGTGTGGCCTAGCGCCGAGACGCGCGGTCGATTCCTTGCACGCAAAGGAACTGTTTTGTATATATATATATATATATATATATATATATATATATATATATATATATATATATATATATATATATATATATATATATATATATATATATAGAGAGAGAGAGAGAGAGAGAGAGAGAGAGCGAGAGAGAGAGAGAGAGAGAGAGAGAGAGAGAGAGAGAGAGAGAGAGAGAGAGAGAGAGCATTATTTCCTTGCTTCGAACAAGCTGTGCTTAATCTATTATCAGCACAATTTAACAATAACAATAAATCCCGTGTGGTCTAGTGGCTAGGATACGCGGCTCTCACCCGCGAGGCCCGGGTTCGATTCCCGGCACGGGAATGACAATGCAATTTTATATTATATTTAAATTACCTTCTTTTGGTTTCTATTTCGGTCACTTACTCGTGCAGATCAGTATTACTCGTAGCATAAAATTTAGATGTGGAATCAGTGGTAAGATAAGCACAGCCTGAGAAAGGTTCTGGATGCAACTGCGAGTGTGTTTAAACGTGTGGTTCTGTGGGTCTCGAATGTTTTTGCTTTATACGTATTATATGAGTTTGTTTCGCGCTTTTGTGAAGGGAATTTTGATAGGATGCGTAAAATAGGATTACTATGACTATCATATCGGGTCCTGTAGTAAGGTAGGTCTGTCAAGTTAAGTATCACAGTAACATTACAGAATTTTAGGATGCTTGTTTGAAGCTTATACACACACACATATGTGTGTGTGTGTGTGTTGATATAGATAACAGCTAAAAAGAGAGAGAGGGAGAGAAAGAGAGAGATACACATACTTATTTACATAAATACATATATATATAGATAGATAGATAAATTTATATATAGAAATATTTATATTTATATGTATATATATGTATATACATGGATATAAATCTACAAATATATGCACACACCCACACCCACACACACACACCTTTTCAGAAAAACCCAGGTGACTCTTAATAAGCTTAATAAGTTTCTACATGTTCCACGTCTTTCCGTCTGACACTGATATACGTGCGTGCGTGCGTGCGTGCGTGCGTGTGTGTGTGTGTGTGTGTGTGTGTGTGTGTGTGTGTGTGTGTGTGTGTGTGTGTGTGTGTGTGTGTGTGTGTGTGTGTGTGTGTGTGTGTGTGTGCGAGCGCATATTTATCTGGAAAACTTATTTTAATTTGCAAGTATAATGTGGCTTCTTTCGAAAATAGATATAGGTACAGAACCTGAGATCAAATCTCTCTTTGATATCAATGAAAATAGCAACTTAAATGGGAATTTAAATGGTATTTGTTTTATGTAGCCTATTTTAGGACTATCTTTCAGAATCCAACGTGTCTCCTTTATATTTCTAATTCATGGTTTTATGAAATTATTAATCCAATTTTCGTAAAGGAAGACATTCAAAAGAGAGTGACATGAAGGTAACAACAAACATATATAAACTTTCCATTTCTGCTGCAGGGCCCACTTAATTCAGAGTGTGCTATGTGGAAAATTGGTGACGATTGTGCATGCATTGAGGGAAATTATAGATATGTATATACCATTTTTTTATTCTACTGAATACACTTGTACATTGTTTGACTAAATACAGTCGATCATAACAATAAGTACCCAATTAACAAGAAAATATCCCATGACCTAGAAAGAATGTTTAAAATTTATTGAAATAGCAATCACTCGAGAAGAAATTTGTAATACTGGTTCAATACTCTTGAGATGCTATATTGCTGTAGTGCTTTGTAAATCTAATCACCTATACATTTTTCTAAAGTTAAGAGCAGGTTTCTTTCTTCATATTTAATACATTTGTTAAACATATTTTAAGATTCCACTTGTTTTCGCTAATACATTTCAAAATAGAAGGCAGTGTTTAATCAATAACTAGAATGCAATCAGTTCCCATTCTTGTTTTATTGAAATTAAAACAACTAAGTGCTACTTCCTAGTTTAATTCAGTTGGCCTGAAATGTCTTGCAAATAAAGGCCTTATTCCATGATACTGTCCAGTTAAGCCACATCCGAAAAGATTGTTCTCAGGATCCTAACTTCCTCCAGATCCTTCACTTCAGCAATCGTCTCCTCAAGGAACTTCTCTTGAGTAAGCGAATCGGATTCTAGACTCAGCTCGCTTATTGCTTTGATGTTGTTTACTACCTTCATCGCCTTCTTCTTTAAGGAGACTCTACAACCATGAATCTGCTCCTCCTTTTCTTTCATGAGACTCTCTGTTTTGCGACTTTGATTGATCAATTCATCATATTTAGCTTTTAACAATAAATTAACCTTCTCAGTCCAGTTTTCAGATTCGGTTATTGAATAACTCCCTATTTCATGTTCTGACATCTTATGTGAGCATCCGTTTTTTTCACACGTTCTATCCGAAGATGCAAGCGGACATTCAAACTTCGTTTTCCTACTCCTGATTCCTGCAATAAGGCCAGAGGTCAAAGCACTTGCTGCACCGATCGAAGACCCTATAGTCGCGCCTACTGGACCCCCAAATAGGCCAACTTCGGCCCCAATTACTACTCCACTTATCATGGCAGAGAAGATCCCTGTTGCTACGCCGGTTCCTACACCCGTGGTTGTTCCCACGATCCCAGCCCTGATGTTTGAGGGGTCCCTGCAAGTCTCGCAGGTCTTCTTGCAGATCTTGCAGTTGTGTGTGTGAAAACCACTCTCACCTTCGCACCTGTCGTAAGAAACGTATTTTTCATTGTATTTCCACTTAATCTTCTCTGCTTTCTCTAGTAGCTTGTTCATTTCTGTTTTCAGCTTATCGTGAGCTCGTGTCAGAGAAGCTTCGCGTTTGACTTCATCCTTCAGCTTGGCTTTGGTCTCTGCAAGAAGCCTTCGATCTGCTTGGAGCTGCCGCGTGCTTTTGAGGCTGACGGGAGGCACTGCACTTAACTCTCTCAGAAATCGTAAGTTCTTCTCCTGCATGTTGTCCCATCTGTATTCGTGATTAAGGCTTGACCTACGATCCGTGTTATTGCGTGTTATGTAAAGAGGCCAGTTATCGAACTCATAGACGCTACTGAAGTTAATGCCAGCAGATTTCACGACTTCGTGTACGTGATTATCGTCAGAGGCAAATGTAGCCAAAAGTTTTGTTATGGGAGTGACGTCATGTGATAACAGTGAGGAGAAAGCATTCAGGATATTGATCTGGCATCTTGAAATTCTGGTCTGATTAGCTTTGGCGACCAGTCCAATGCAATGTAGATTATCAATTCCAAAATCATTTAACAAAAAAAAAGACAAACGTTCCATAACGCGATTCTGGTACTCAACACCTCTCGTATCACCAAACCCCGGCGTGTCTATGATCATTAGGTTATTGTTGATCAGCATTCCGTCCATATGATGAATCAAATAGGCTGTTATGTAGTCCGTCTGGCTGTGGATCTGACTCTTGCTGGTGAGATCCATCTGGTCCTTCAACACGAACCGGAAGTCATCGGCCAACTGGACTCCGAAGACGATGTTCAAAAGCGCATTGATCAGGCGAGTCTTCCCGGCGCCCGTCTCCCCCAGCAGGAGCACTGAGACGACCTCCTTGTCGTTCGCGGGGCCGATGCTAAGCACCTGGATCTTCTTGTCTTCATCTCTCTGTATTACCTTCGTCAGGAGCTCGTAGAGTCTCATGCCTTCGGTTTCACTGCAGGAGACCGTGAATTCGTCCGCACTGAAGGCCATCTTGTAAACAGAAAATATAAATAATGGTGAGAATATTGGCACACAAATGGTCATGAGAGGATAATGATAATAATGGGGTAGAAAGAGATGCCCTTACATATAATAATGGTGACATCAGTTACAGTACAAGCAATAGTAATGACAATGAAAACATTGGTAACAGCAGTAATGATACGACGGTAACAGCAGTAACAGTGACTAATAATTATATCAAAAGTAGTTATGATAATAGTAAAGATAATTGTAATAATGATGGTGATAATAATAACAATAATAATTATAATAATGACAATGATGATAATGGCCATAAAAATGATGATAATGATAGTAATATTAATAATGATAGTGGCGATTATTATAATAATGATAACAATGATGATGATAATAATGATAATGATTATAATAACAATAATAACAACAAAAACAACAACAACAACAATAATAATAACAACAATAACAATAATAACAGGGATATCAATAAAAAAACATTATGATAACAACGATGACAAAGATTAGCATGGATATAATAATAACAATAGTAATGTCAATAACAAAAACAATAATGATAACAAAACTAACAATGAGATTAATAATGAATATCAATAATTATGTTACCAGGAATGATGATGGTGATGATAATGATAATAATAATGATCATATTGATAACAATAACAATAATAATAATAATAACAATAATACTGATGTGCATACAAATAATGACCTCCTTAACAGTTGAAACAATTATCATAATCATTACTCTCACAGTAACAGTAACGTTAATAGTAATGGCAGCAATGACTAGCAGTAATAGTTACAAAAATATGTCTTTGTTACCACAACAATACAACCAACGTTATTATACTATCAATATAATTAAAACCAATTTCAGTTATAATTATGAACAATGCTAATGTTGTTACTGTCATCGTGTAATTATTATAATTATTATCACATTGATATTGCTCTTGAAGGCATATTTTCGGTCATACTAAATACTGCCCGGTACCGCTCGGCACTGCCCGGTAGCTATAAACGCATTGTTTTTTTTCTCGTATGAATTTCATACTAAATACTGTCCGGTACCCTCCGGCACTGCCCGGTACCGCCCGGTACCACCCGGCACCGTCTGAAACTGCCCGAAACGGTCCGGTACTGCCCGATACCTTCCGGTACTGCCCAGTACCGTCCGGTGCTATCCGATACCGTCCGGTACTGCCTAGTACCGCTGAGCACTGCCCGGTGCAAGAAAATCTACTGCCCGGTAGCTAAAAACGTCTCTTTTTCTGGCACGGCCCAGTATCGGCCAGTACTGGCCGGGACCGTCCGGTACTGCCTGGTACCGTCCGGCACTGCCCGGTACCGTCTGGCACTGCCCAGTTCCGTCCGGCACTGCCCGGTATCGTCTGACACTGTCCGGTACCATCCGGTACTGCCGGGTACCTTCCGCTACGGCCCGGTACTCTCCGCTACGGCTCAGTACCGTCCGCTACGACACGGCACTCCCCAGTACCGTCCAGTAGTGCCCGGTACCGTCCGGTACGGCCTAGTACTGCCCGGGACCGCCTAGCACTGCCCGGTACCGCCTGGCATTAACCGGCACCGTCCGGTCCTGCCCGGTACCGCCTGGCATTGCTCAGTACAGTCTGTTACGGCCCAGTACCTTCCAGTACTGCCCGGTACCGTCCGGTGCGGCCTGGCACCGCCCGGACAAATAATGCGTTTATAGCTACCGGGCAGTACCAGAAGGTACTTTGCCGTACCGGACGGTACCGAGCAATCCCGGGCGGTACCGGACACTGCCAGGCGGTACCGGGCAGTGCAGGATAATACCGGGCAGTACGGAACGGTACCGGGAAGTGCCGGACGGTACCAGGCAGTGCCAAGTGGTACCAGGTAGTGTTGGTCGGTATCAGGCCGTACCGGACGGTACCGGCCAAGGCCGGGTGGTACCGGGCAGTGCCTGACGGTACCGGACGGTAAGGGGCAGTACCGTGCAGTTCCCACGGTAGTACTGGACGGTAATGGGCAGTACTTGACGGTACCGGGCCGTACCGACTGGTACCAGGCGGTACCGGACGGTACTGGGCAGTGCCAGGCGGTACCGGGCAGTGCCAGGCGGTACTGGGCAGTGCCAGGCGGTACCGGACGGCACCGGGCAGCGCCAGGCGGTACCGGGCAGTGCCAGGCGGTACCGGACGGTACCAGGCAGTGCCAGGCGGTACCGGGCAGCGCCAGGCGGTACCGGGCAGTGCCAGGCGGTACCGGGCAGTGCCAGGCGGTACCGGACGGTACCAGGCAGTGCCAGGCGGTACCGGGCAGCGCCAGGCGGTACCGGGCAGCGCCAGGCGGTACCGGGCAGCGCCAGGCGGTACCGGGCAGTGCCAGGCGGTACCGGGCAGCGCCAGGCGGTACCCGGCAGTGCCAGGCGGTACCGGGCAGTGCCAGGCGGTACCGGGCAGTGCCAGGCGGTACCGGGCAGTGCCAGGCGGTACCGGGCAGTGCCAGGCGGTACCGGGCAGTGCCAGGCGGTACCGGGCAGCGCCAGGCGGTACCGGGCAGTGCCAGGCGGTACCGGGCAGCGCCAGGCGGTACCGGGCAGTGCCAGGCGGTACCGGGAAGTGCCAGGCGGTACCGGGCAGTGCCAGGCGGTACCGGGCAATGCCAGGCGGTACCGGGCAGCGCCAGGCGGTACCGGGCAGTGCCAGGCGGTACCGGGCAGCGCCAGGCGGTACCGGGCAGTGCCAAGCCGTACCGGGCAGTGCCAGGCGGTACCGGACGGTGCCAGGCGGTACCGGGCAGCGCCAGGCGGTACCGGGCAGCGCCAGGCGGTACCGGGCAGTGCCAGGCGGTACCGGGCAGTGCCAGGCGGTACCGGGCAGCGCCAGGCGGTACCGGGCAGTGCCAGGCGGTACCGGGCAGCGCCAGGCGGTACCGGGCAGCGCCAGGCGGTACCGGGCAGTGCCAGGCGGTACCGGGCAGCGCCAGGCGGTACCGGGCAGTGCCAAGCCGTACCGGGCAGTGCCAGGCGGTACCGGACGGTACCAGGCAGTGCCAGGCGGTACCGGGCAGCGCCAGGCGGTACCGGGCAGTGCCAGGCGGTACCGGGCAGTGCCAGGCGGTACCGGGCAGCGCCAGGCGGTACCGGGCAGTGCCAGGCGGTACCGGGCAGTGCCAGGCGGTACCGGGCAGTGCCAAGCCGTACCGGGCAGTGCCAGGCGGTACCGGACGGTACCAGGCGGTACCGGGCAGCGCCAGGCGGTACCGGGCAGTGCCAGGCGGTACCGGGCAGTGCCAGGCGGTACCGGGCAGCGCCAGGCGGTACCGGGCAGTGCCAGGCGGTACCGGGCAGCGCCAGGCGGTACCGGGCAGTGCCAGGCGGTACCGGGCAGTGCCAGGCGGTACCGGGCAGTGCCAGGCGGTACCGGGCAGTGCCAGGCGGTACCGGGCAGTGTCAGGCGGTACCGGGCAGCGCCAGGCGGTACCGGGCAGTGCCAGGCGGTACCGGGCAGCGCCAGGCGGTACCGGGCAGTGCCAAGCCGTACCGGGCAGTGCCAGGCGGTACCGGACGGTACCAGGCAGTGCCAGGCGGTACCGGGCAGCGCCAGGCGGTACCGGGCAGTGCCAGGCGGTACCGGGCAGTGCCAGGCGGTACCGGGCAGTGCCAGGCGGTACCGGGCAGTGCCAGGCGGTACCGGGCAGCGCCAGGCGGTACCGGGCAGTGCCAGGCGGTACCGGGCAGCGCCAGGCGGTACCGGGCAGTGCCAAGCCGTACCGGGCAGTGCCAGGCGGTACCGGACGGTACCAGGCAGTGCCAGGCGGTACCGGGCAGCGCCAGGCGGTACCGGGCAGTGCCAGGCGGTACCGGGCAGTGCCAGGCGGTATCGGGCAGCGCCAGGCGGTACCGGGCAGTGCCAGGCGGTACCGGGCAGTGCCAGGCGGTACCGGGCAGTGCCAAGCCGTACCGGGCAGTGCCAGGCGGTACCGGACGGTACCAGGCAGTGCCAGGCGGTACCGGGCAGCGCCAGGCGGTACCGGGCAGCGCCAGGCGGTACCGGGCAGTGCCAGGCGGTACCGGGCAGTGCCAGGCGGTACCGGGCAGTGCCAGGCGGTACCGGGCAGTGCCAGGCGGTACCGGGCAGCGCCAGGCGGTACCGGGCAGTGCCAGGCGGTACCGGGCAGTGCCAGGCGGTACCGGGCAGTGCCAGGCGGTACCGGGCAGCGCCAGGCGGTACCGGGCAGTGCCAGGCGGTACCGGGCAGTGCCAGGCGGTACCGGGCAGTGCCAGGCGGTACCGGGCAGTGCCAGGCGGTACTGGGCCGTAGCGGACGATATGTGTGTGTGTGTGTGTATGTATGCTCACGCTATCGTATAACTCATCACATCTTTCTCTTTGCTTGCCTCTATCTTTATTTCCCTTCGTCGTCTATCCTTTCTTTTATTTATGCCATGCTTTGTATTTCTCGCTCTGCCACTCGCAGAGGGGAAAATCTGTTAATTAGGTTCCATTACAAATTCAATCATAATCCGAAGTTAATTGATTGTGTTTATTTATACAAAACTAAAAAGTAAATACATCGAAAATAGCTCGTTTTGCTCATCTAGCTGATTCTTAAATGATAATTTCAACAAAACCAACCAACTTAACAGAAAAAACAGTAAAAGCAATTGCTTCCTCCCTACCCCGAACCTTCAGACATAATCGAGAGATATACAAGTATAATAAAACGCACAGGGTTTCGCTCCCTCCGTTTTAATTCCATCTTCTTTTAATTTCGAAACTACCTTCTCCTCCCCATCTCTTCCTTCTCTTTACTCCATCATTTGCTTGCTTGCCGAGCCGATTTTTTCGATTTTGAGCTTCCATTTTAAATATAGGAAATAGATAGCATTAGCAGTGCCACTCATCGCAGAAATGATGGGAGATGACTCCAAACCAGGATTTATTGCCGAAAATCCATTTTGCCAAATTTCATATCAACGTATTATTGACTCTTTCGGTATTATAGCATGAGATAAGTGATTAAGACTAATCAATTAAAGGTTAATATTCATATATAACAGGAAGCCATCTTGGAAACCTGCCGGCCATTTTGAAAAATGTGAACATTCTCTGTGACCATCCCATGCGTGCATCACTATCTGCACTTTTTCCTATTACCTCGGCCAGATCCAATATAATTGGAAATAAAACATATTTCCCTAGAGTGAGTAAAGTAAATCGACCAGTTACTTTGTTATAAATTTATAGTGGCAAATCACTATTTTGTCATTTTATCATTTTAATTAACAGCGTTCGATTGTACATTTAAATGCTTATTGTATATTGAAATTTTAAAATTGCAATCTAAACACCTCACGATAAAGGCTAATCACAAAATTTTGCCAAAGCCAGTAATCCCCGAGTAAAACTGCTTCCATGAATTGTCAAATGTAAGTTTTACGAGGGTTTATTCCGAAATTATTCAGGAAGATTTAGACTACAGAGAAAGAGTGAAATAATTATGACTAACCTTAAAAAAATCTTGATATTAGTTGAAAAGTAAGCTCAACAAGGAAAGACGTGCTTCTCGGAGGACCGAGCAGAACTAAATGTTATAAAGATAACCACGGAGGCTATATATATACCTTGAAGAAAACGTTACAGCAAAGGCGGGAAATTTGAATTTAGCATCAAGTAACTAATTAATGATGACGATAGTGATGATGATGGTAATAGGAATAATAATTTGCATCTTGGATTTAGAGTGCCATTTCGTTATTTGAGAATTAATTTCACGCAATAATATTTCTCAAAGAAAACTGTTACCAATTTTGAAATACATATATATACCAAATTTTTATATTCTTATATTTTATATTTTTATATTAGATTACAAATTCTCTGTAATTCGTATTTAACATGCGTGCCATTTGATTATCTTTATTAAACATAAGGCACCAACAAGGAACATAAATGATGTTGCATTTGTAAACATGAATGTGTAACGTCGTGCTTTGATGGTGGCAATGATGTGGATGTTTTATGATGAAATTCACCTATGCTCTAATTATATATAACCATAAGCACATTCGTACAAACACACACGCACGCACAGACGCACAAACACACATAGCAAACATTATCAGAGAAAGGATACAACCTTATCTGTTGCCACTGAGTTGATAATTGCTAACTGTGTGTGTGTGTGTGTGTGTTCGAGTGTATGTGTGTGCGTGTGTGTACGTTTGTGTGTTTGTTCATTCGAGTGTGTGTGTGTATGTGTATTGTCGATGTGTGTCCCATTTGGGTGCGTATATTTAACAAGAAAATGCATTTTGATTTACAGAGCATAATTTGGTTTCTTCCGAAAATAGAGAAAGGTATAAAATCTAATGTCAAGTCCCTCTTGACATTTATGTGGATTAGACTCAGAAACCATGTACATCTCATGAATTTAAATGGAAATTGCTTTATATAGCCTATTTTTCAGACAATATTTCTGAATGCAATGTGTTGTAATCCTCTTCAGACTACGAGATTGCGTCATCCTCTCAGGAATCCTTTAAACCCACTGACAAATAACACATGAAGATAACAGCAAATATAGATTTATATTTTAATGTCTTTTTATGGCTCCACCTAATTCATATGTTGAAAACTGATGTGCCTTGACTGACGAATATATTGATGGATATTATTTATGGATATGTATATACCAGCTTTTATTCTGCTGTATACACCTGAACGCTGACTAAATCCAGTCGATCATAACAATAGATACCCAATTAACAAGAAGAAATATCACGTGACCTACTAATGAGAATATTTAAAATTTATTGAAATAGCACTCACTCGAGAAGAAATTTGCAAAACTGGTTCAAGGCTCTTGAGATGCTATATTGCTGTAGTACATTTTAAATCTAATCACCTGTACATTTATACATATGTATGTATATATATTTATTTACACATCTGTATACCTATGCATATATAGTTTATAAAAATGAACTGAAGGATGAAGGAATGTGAAGTATTGTGGAAAGACTGATTAGTTATGGAAAATAATGGGGATTGGAAAAAGCTTTATTAAAAGTGAATTGTCCTGGTTAATAGAGTTCTCCCAACATTAGCCCTTTTCTAATACTGTTTTTCTTTAAGAGTGAAAACGCAACCAATTTTCCTCAAACTGGGTGATCTTTCTACCAATTTGGCAGTTCATACAAGGAAAGAGTATTTCTGAATCAGCATGAAAACATATAAGATGCCAGATACGTGAAATCCTAAGAGTAAATTTATTTCTCTCCTTCAAACCACCCAACTTGTAGTTGCTTGAGTTGAAACAAGCAAACGTGTATTTACTTGCTCTGCTGTTCGAGTGTGGATGCGTCTCGCAAAGAAACGCCATAGCTTGCAGGATCTTGATAACGCAAACCATTATCAAGAGATAGCCCAAGATAAAGTGCCTTCCAGACGGACGAAACTCTCGCCCTCCCCCCTCCCCCTGTCTCTCTCTTTATTCCTATCTTCCTCTTTCTTTTTTGCTTCTCTCTCTCTCTCTCTTTCTCTATTTGTGACTCTCCCTCTCTTTATTTCTCTTTCCTACCCTCCCCCCCCGCTCTACCCTCCCCCTCTCTCTCCCACTCATTATCTGTCTCTTCCCTTACCCTCTCCTTCCCTGCCCCCCCTCCTTTCTCTCTCTCTCTCTGTACGTGTGTTTGTATGACTCACACTCACTCTCTCTCTCTCTTTCTTTCTTTCAGTCTGTCTTTCTCTCTGTGTGGCTCTCTTTCTATTTCTCCTTCTCTCTCTCTCTGTCTCTCTTTCTCTCTTTTTCTCGCTGTTTCTCTGTCTCCGTCTCTCTCTCCTTCCCTCCCTCCCTCACTCTATCTTTCTTTCACTCACTCACTCTCTCACCACCTCTCTGCAGCCCCTCTTTCTCTCTCTCTCTCTTCCCCCTATTTTTCTCTCCCTCTTTCTTTCTCTCTATCTTTATTTTTTGCTTTCACTCTCTCAATCACTCCTTCCACCACTCTCTCTTTCTCTTTCTCTCTGTGACGATCTCTCTTTATTTCTCTATCTCTATCAGTCATTTTTTTTCTTCCTTTCACTCTCTCTCTTGCTCTCTCCCACTCACCACTTCACTCACTTCCTCTATCTCTCCCTATCCCCTCTTTCTTTATTCGCTATCTATCCCGCCCCTCTCTCTTTCTCACTCTATCCGTCTTTCTTTCACTCACTCTCTCAATCACTCCCCACCCCCCCTCTCTCTCTACGACTCTCTTTCTCTCTCTCCTTCCCTCCCTCCCTCACTCTTTCTTTCTCTCTACTCTCACTACCTTTCTCTGTCTCTACCGCCCCCTTCTTTCTTTCTCTCTCTCTCTCTTTATTCCTCCCTCTCCCTCTCACACTACATCTCTCTATCTCTGCCTCCCCCTCCCTTCTCTTTCTTTCTCTATCTCAATCCCCTCTCACAACCTCTCTCTGTCTCTACCTCCCCTTTTTCTATACTTCTCTCTCTTTCTCTCTCTTCATCCCTCCACCCCTCTCCCTCTCGCTCCCTCTCTCCATCGCTGCCTCTCCCCCACCTTCCCTTTCCCTCTCTATCTCCCCCCCCCTCTCTTTCTCTCCCTCTCTTCCTTTCTTCCTCCCTCCCTCTCTGCCTTTCACTCCCTCCCCTCACTCCCACTCTCTTCCACTCTCCTGTTCGTTATCTAACTCATTCTCTCGCTCTCTGACTAGCCCTTTCTTCTCATTCTCTTTCTTTCTCTCCTTTATTACCAGTGAATGGTCATAAAGGAACGGCGTTTTGGTTCTCCTACTGAACGCATTTAGTCCTACGAACTTGCCGGTTGTAATAATGCAGTTGTTACTGTGGTGTAGAACTCATCAAAATATCCACGCATGATTTTGAAAAACACATTCTTACAGTAAAGTATCGATGATCCTGTATCGGCGATACATGTATTCGTATCGCTTTAACTGTCTTCGAAGAATCAATGTATCGGAATCGTTTTAGCCAAATTTCTCGTATTAGACAATTCTGTGTATCTATGCCCATCACTTGATATAACGCAGCATGATTCTACTTATTGAAACACCGGATTCGGCGAAAATAAAATCTCATTTCATTAGTTCGTTTAGCTGCTACTAGATGGCGTAGCTCCGAGAAGTAGTTGATAAATCCAGATTTCTGTTTGATTTAGCTATCATACATAGTTGTTTGAAGTATGAGGCGTTCTCTAAGGTTCAAGAAATCAAGCAAATATCATTGTTAATTGTTTTGTTTAAATAAGGGGGAATTGCCGCCTTACCTCTATAGGTGTTGTCATTTCGTTAAACAATTCACATTTGAAAAGTTTTCCACTACAAAGCCAACGACTACCGACTACTAATTGCGTGTTTTGCAATCACTTATTTGAAGAGAAGGCAATATGAAATGGTGTACTTCGTTTCTAAAAATAGATATCATCATATTGGTTATTTGTATTCGACCAATTGCGCTCAGTCTTACAAACAACCAAGGGTTTTCGCCCCATTCGTAGAAATGCTATTTACTCGATGTTTACACCGTACTGGTTGCCAGATGTATGAAAGTGGGTTCCAGCATGTATACTGAAATATAATTCTGCAGCTGTACCTTTCTGTGAACTATATTATGGAAATTTTTACAGTTTGGAACAAATTGAATAAAGAGTTGCAGCACGTTGTGTTTTACCCTGCCTGACGAGTCTGGAGCTAACAGGTATATGTATATATATATATATATATATATATATATATATATATATATATATATATATATATATATATATATATATATATATACGTATAGATATATGTATATATGTATGTATATACCTATGTGTTATCACCTAAATTAATGCTATAAAAGCTAAGGAGACAAACAAGAAGAGAGAAAAGAGAGAAAAAGAGGGGGGGGGGAGATAGAGAGAAAGAAAGAAGGGGGGCGGCAGAGACAGAGAGACGTAGTGAGAGAGTGAGTGAGTGAGACAGATGGTAGAGAGAAAGATAGAGTGAGGGAAGGAGGGAAGGAACGTGAGAAAGAGAGTTGCAAAAAGAGAGAGAGGGGAGAAAGAGAAGAAAGAAAACACAGAAAGATAGAAATAAAGAGAGAGAGTCACACACACATACAGAGAGAGAGAGAGAGAGAGAGAAAATGAGAGGGGGGAGAAATAGTGATAAAGTGAGAGAGAGGGGGGGGGGGGGGATAGATAGAGAAAGGGAGTGGGAGAGAGCGAGTGTATCAGAAAGAGGGAGAGAGAGACATTGATAAAGAGAAAGAGATAAAGAGAGAGAAAGGGAGGGGGCAGATAAAGAGAACGAGAGAACCAGGAAAGGAGGGAGGGAGGGAAGGGAAGACAGGGAGTGAGAGAGAGAGAGAGAGTGTGTGTGTGTGTTTGTGTGAGTGTGAGCGAGCGCGCTTTCTGAGGCGTAAGAAGGTGCTGGGTGCTTACACTATATGCTATATTACAACACCCGCTTCCAAAGGGCACAGCTTATCTTATCTGGCGTCACATTCTTCTACCGCCCCCACCCCGTTCCCTGTTGTGTGTGATTGTGTGGCCGTGATTCTGAGAGGAGAGAGAGAGATAGACAGAGAGTGAATGAGTTATGTGCTGGTCACATTTTACAGGTCAACAGATAAATAATTGATATTTTCGGGCACCTGAGAGAAAGGAAGGAGAGAGAGAGAGCAGCATAAAAATAAACTTGGGACTTATTAACCATACAGCACTAGGAAATTGTATTTCTGATAGTGCGCCAGCTGGGTGTGGGGTGCTTGTGGTGTTTACTTACGAATGAATATGTTGTGGGAGCCTATTCTCAAGGTCTATATAAGTACTTATATAGACCTTGCCATAGATGGTGTGTGAAAAGAAAGAATGCTTGTGGGCAGTATACTCTTCACTGTAAGATCTGCGACTCTTTCTGGTGTATGAATTTAATGTCAATTTAGAATCGGGGTTTTGGCATGTTATACATATTGTGCGTGGTTTCGGGTTTGTAGAGCCTGCCTGTTGTGATACCAGAGGGGTTTCTTTAATCATTGGCAAAGATACTTCTCACTCTGGTGTTTATGCACACACACACACACG
>NW_027213310.1:50000-52500 GCF_042767895.1 Penaeus vannamei | reverse complement strand
GTAAACAATTTGCAAGTCATCGTGCCGGACTGCCAGCGATCGCTATTCCACGGCTGATCATGCTTCTGTTTCAATTTGATTTTATAGGTTTATTCTTTGTGGGAACTTGCGTTAGAGATTGAAAGTCTTGTCACTGTGTGAAGGAAAATGACGCGAAAAGAAAAAAAGAAAAAATCTCTTTCAACCAACATTCACCGAGAATCGAACTCGGGTCTACGATTTTGAAGACTGTCGTGCCAACCGTTAAACCACATACGCTTTGATAGGAAATGATGATCACGAATAAGTTTCTTTGTTCACAAACACTGATGCACGGACATGATGATGCAGCTCATATTTCAAAGGCCTTTGTATTATTATTATTATTATTATTATTATTATTATTATTATTATTATTATTATTATTATTATTATTATTATTATTATTATTATTATTATTATTATCATTATTATTATTATTATTATTATTATTATTATTATTATTATTATTATTATTATTATCATTTTTATTATTATTACATTTAATACCATTACCATTACCCTTATCATTATTACACAATACCATTACCATTATCATTAGGCCTTTTTTCCGGTGCCAAGAAACTGTCTAACTACACTACTAACTACACTAGAGGGTGTCGTTTTTTTCATTTGCGACTTTCTCCGGGCCGATCGCGACAGCAACTCTGCCGATGCTTCTACGCTGTTGCCACATGTGCGGCTCCACCCCCATTCCTAGGAATTGTACTCGAGTTGACGAGTCTGATTTTGTTTTTGAATTGTATCAATTAACAAATCACTGGTTTACTGATGTAACATTAGGAAATAACAATAAATACAAGTTGTTAGTTATCAACATCTTCAAATTACAAATCAAACGACGGAAAACTATTGAAATCAGTTGAAAATGCGCGGGCCCTAAGCGCCTCCCATCATACTTCTTCATTCGTCTATCGACAATGGTTTCGAAGGTCACACTTCTTTAAATATTTTGAAAATGACACTATTTATTGATTGATATCAACTACATTCTAAAGGATATATGTTTATGTCAGCATATTCAATCATATATACTTAGTAAGTAAAATGAGTATGTAAAACCTAATATAAATTTTCATAATATTCTTTTGACCATTCGAACACATTCTGTAAATAAAACATGAGATACTTCCCCGTATATTATTCGTCATGGAACACTTTTGGAGGACTGAATATTGCCCAAGATTAAAGCATAAATGATATAAGAAAAACAGTAACAAGCCTTACATGACATATCGCATAAAATGTACACATACGAAAGATAAATCTGAACCTCGCTCTTAGCCGGAGCCCTATTAATTAATACGAAAGCATATAAACCTTAAACTCTATATTATTATATATGGTAGTAGTGTATATTTCTAATATATTTCTCCATATATGTATATATATACATATACATACATAAATGCATATATATGTATATGTATATGTATATGTATATATATATATATATATATATATATATATATATATATATGTGTGTGTGTGTGTGTGTGTGTATATATATATATATATATATATATATATATATATATATATATATATATATATATATATATATGTGTGTGTGTGTGTGTGTGTGTGTGTGTATATATATATATATATATATATATATATATATATATATATATATATATATATATATGCATGTGTGTATACATATGTTTAAATATATATGTGTGCATACTGTATATATAGGTATGTATGTATATATACATTTCTTTATGTATATATATAATATATATGCATATATGCACACATATACACATATATATATATATACACGCGCGCGCGCGCGTAAATACTTTCAAACTAGTATTTAGTGCAATAATATCCTCATTAACATCATTAAAGTTACTAATATTGCACCATACAGTGCAGCATCAACTTTGAACTTCCCATTTTCTTCCAGTTTTAGAACGGGCAGAGGTGCTCCGCGCGCTCTTCAGCCAGGTGCAGTTGCTTATATATGTCTCCGCCCCCATAAATAGGGGCGGAGTCATGGGAATCTGTAGTACTACACCTCTTGGCACCGGAAAAGAGGCCTAATATTATTATTATCCTCTTTATTATCATTTTTACTATCATTATTACCATCATTCTTATTATTGTTATTATCATTATTATAATTATTGATATTACTCTTAATATTATTATTATCACATTTGTTGTTAACATTATGATATCATCATCATTCTCATCCTCATACTTATCATCATCATCATCATCATGACTATAATCATTATTATTATTGTTTTTATTATCATTATTTTAGATTATCTTTTCATTAGTCACCACTGTTATCATCATTGTTATTATTACTATTATCATCATCATCGCCATATCATCCGGACCTTTGCGTCCAGAGGCTGGCTGCTTCGGGCGGCGAGCGAGCCCTCCTGCAGGCGAAGGCGATGCCTCTCACAACTCAGGTCATCGCCAATGCTGTCATCACAAT
>NW_027213310.1:0-7500 GCF_042767895.1 Penaeus vannamei | reverse complement strand
TGTGAGGGCCCCTTAACGGTTAATACTAATAGAAAAGGTGCCTCAGTACATAAGAAAATATCTTGGCAAATATAGTGCTGAAATGTAAGCAAAGATTCCAAGGAATATATCTTAATGAACTATCTGTATTTCCACTTACACGTCTAAATCTTTGATAAATTATTGATTTTCGGTTAGATTGTTTGCCACCGAGATCGTTAATATAAGAATTATATGAAGAACTATTGTCGAATTATAAAAACCTATGTGTAAATTCCCTAAATAAGTAACGAGAGAGCCATATTTTGATGAGGATGTGGAGTACAGACGTGGCCGAGAAACAGGTTGAATAGATTGTTTAAGAGAATATTTGCAAAAGAGTGAAGATGTTTATGTGGGTGAAAATGGACGCGGGCAAGCTTTTATATTCTCACAACACACCTTAACTTTTTTGACTTGTAACCATTATCCTCCCTGTGCAATCTACCCTTTGTAACATGCCATTCTTCCAAGATTCTCACCTGCTTTGGACACGCCCGGTCTTTATATATATATATATATATATATATATATATATATATATATATATATATATATATATATATATATATATATATATATTATATTTCATTCGTTCTTTCCATTTCGCTTTCTTTTTTCGTGCTGTTTCCTCCTATTTTTCTTTCTCCCTTTCTGTCGTTCAGTCTTTCACACTTTTTTCATCTATATTTCTCAATCTCCTATGTCTTCTTATTCTTCTTCCTCTTTCTATTCATTTAAAGTTTATAGTTTTCGCACCTCTGCTTTCTATTGCCATCTTTCTCACTTCCTTTCCTTTTATAATCACAAGAACAGTTTTTTGGAATTTTTCTAGTCAGAAGAACAATTCGAATAAAAAAAATAAAGTAAACTAAGAATAATCTGCGGAAAGTGTGTCAGATGGAGAATTTTGACAGTGGTTCTAAGAAATCATTTACGTATGTATATGTGTGTGTGTGTGTGGGGGGGGGGGGGGGAATGGCGGTGTATGTTTCAGTGTGTATATGTAATCCATTTTTATAATATAGTGTCCGTGGTTTCTTTGCTTTTATCAGTTATTATGTGCAATTAACCTCTTTTTATCCTCTGGGAATAGATTATCAGGGCAGAATAAACAAATATTTCACTTTCACCAATTATATTAAACTTCTATATATACACAAAAATTCCACACATGTACAATAAATCCGTGATCGGTTTAAGTGTATAACAGGTGTAGAGTCGACGGAACGAAGCGAGGTGGCCAGGCTGAGTTTGTAATCTCCCTCCTCTTTCCCCTTTCTCCCTTCGTCCCCCTCTTCCCCCTCTTATCGATTCCCCTCTCCCTCTTTCCCCCCTCCGGCTGCAGATTATTCGCTTTATTCGCTTTAGATATCGATCCTCTCCTCTTCTTCTTTTCCTTTCTTCTTCATCTTCTCCTTTTTCTTCTCTTTATCCTCCTCTTACACTTCTTAGTTGGGAGTGGAGGGGGGTCTGGATTTTGGATTACACACACACGCACACACGTAATTTATATATACATTATATATATATATATATATATATATATATATATATATATATATATATATATATATATATATATATAAAATAAGGTATATATATATATATATATATATATATATATATATATATATATATATATATATATATATATATATATATAGGTAGGGGTGAGGTATATATATATATATATATATATATATATATATATATATATATATATATATATATATATATATATTTATTTATTTATTCATTTATCACCCCTACCTCTTTCCCTCTTCCTCCTCCCTCTCCCTCTCAGTCCCTCCCTTTCCTTCTTCTTCTCTTTTTCTTTCCCTCTCTTCCCTTACGTGTGTGTGTGTGTGTGATCCAAAATCCAGACCCCCCCTCCACTCCCAACTAAGAGTGTAAGAGGAGGATAAAGATATGATGTACAAGTTCCATCTCCGACCGAGCCGACATTCTTGGTCGGCCAGCGCGTCGGGCTTATATAACGCGCGGAATATATATACATAGATAGATAGATAGATAGATAGATAGATAGATAGATATAGATATACACTATATATGTGTGTGTGTGTGTATGTTATCATATTATTATCAAATATCAATAATTATTATTATCATTATCAAATATGATTGTGATATTCTATTCTATTATATTATATCTCTTCCCTCCCTCTCTCCTCTTCCCCTCTCTCCTCCTCAAGGTGACACGAGCTGTGTCACGGGAGGCACACGTCATTTGGTGAACCAATGCAATTTCTGCATGACCTTTCTCAACTGTTCTAGCTTCTCCTCTTTGAGTTGAGCTATTTGTGAGAGGTCATGCTGAAGTGCGTTGAGTTCCCGACGTAGACTCTACGGATCCAGGGCGAGCTCCTCCGAGGCTTCCTCCTGGGCGAGCTCCTCCGAGGCTTCCTCCGATCCGGGCTCCTCCTCCTGGGCGAGCTCCTCCGAGGCTTCCTCCGATCCGGGCTCCTCCTCCTGGGCTAGCTCCTCCGATCCGGGCTCCTCCTCCTGGGCGAGTTTCTCCGAGGCTTACTCCGATCCGGGCTCCTGGAAGTGGGCCTGGATGACCCTCCACTTCGTCCTAGGAGGAACGAAGTGGAAGAGCGAGGCTTCCTCCGTTCCGGGCTCCTCCTCCTGGGCGAGCTCCTCCGAGGCTTCCTCCGATCAGGGCTCCTCCTCCTGGGCGAGCTCCTCCGAGGCTTCCTCCGATGCGGGCTCCTCCTCCTGGGCGAGCTCCTACGAGGCTTCCTCCGATCCGGGCTCCTCCTCCTGGGCGAGCTCCGAGGCTTCCTCCGATCCGGGCTCCTCCTCCTGGGCGAGCTCCTCCGAGGCTTCCTCCGATCCGGGCTCCACCGAGGCTTCCTCCGATCCGGGCTCCTCCTCCTGGGCGAGCTCCTCCGAGGCTTACTTCGATCCGGGCTCCTGGAAGTGGGCCTGGATGACCCTCCACTTCGTCCTAGGAGGAACGAAGTGGAGGAGCGAGGCTTCCTCCGATCCGGGCTCCTCCTCCTGGGCGAGCTCCTCCGAGGCTTCCTCCGATCCGGGCTTCTCCTCCTGGGCTAGCTCCTCCGAGGCTTCCTCCGATCCGGGCTCCTCCTCCTGGGCGAGCTCCTCCGAGGCTTACTCCGATCCGGGCTCCTGGAAGTGGGCCTGGATGACCCTCCACTTCGTCCTAGGAGGAATGAAGTGGAAGAGCGAGGCTTCCTCCGATCCGGGCTCCTCCTCCTGGGAGAGCTCCTCCGAGGCTTCCTCCGATCCGGGCTCCTCCTCCTGGGCGAGCTCCTCCGAGGCTTCCTCCGATCCGGGCTCCTCCTCCAGGGCGAGCTCCTCCGAGGCTCCCTCCGATCCGGGCTCCTCCTCCTGGGCGAGCTCCTCCGAGGCTTCCTCCGATCCGGGCTCCTTCTCCTGGGCGAGCTCCTCCGAGGCTTCCTCCGATCCGGGCTCCTCCTCCTGGGCGAGCTCCTCCGAGGCTTCCTCCGATCCGGACTCCTCCTCCTGGGCGAGCTCCTCCGAGGCTTCCTCCAATCCGGACTCCTCCTCCTGGGCGAGCTCCTCCGAGGGTTCCTCCTGGGCGAGCTCCTCCGAGCCTTCCTCCGATCCGGGCTCCTCCTCCTGGGCGAGCTCCTCCGATCCGGGCTCCTCCTCCTGGGCAAGCTCCTCCGAGGCTTCCTCCGATCCGGGCTCCTCCTCCTGGGCGAGCTCCTCCGAGGCTTCCTCCGATCCGGGCTCCTCCTCCTGGGCAAGCTCCTCCGAGGCTTCCTCCGATCCGGGCTCCTCCTCCTGGGCGACGGCTTCCTCCACTCCGGGCTCCTCGATGCTATCCACGAGGTCCATCAGCTGACGACTGATAGCCTGGAGCTTCGCCTTCCTTGACTCCTCATCGAGACTGGAGTACATCTTCTGGAGGCGATCGGAGGCGTGTTCGTCAATGAAGTGACCGATGCTCATACCAAGTGTTCGGACATGATGCCTTTTGAAATCTTAGATAATCTCAGAACACCAAGACAAGGCATAGATCTCGCCTTGTGTTAATTTTACGTTATACCCTGTGCTCTTTATGTCTTCCTTCCCCTCCCCATTTCTCCCTGCAGGTAGCGTAAGCGGCACGGACTGGGCCGTGGTAAGGACGGCGCATAGGCTGAGGGCAAAGCCAATTAAAAACCTTTAGTTTTTCATCACATATCTTGTTTAGGAAGCGATCGAGGTCATCTTGAGGTAAAGACCTTATATATATCTTATATATACTTGGTTGATATTTGTACGTTTGTATATATATATATATATATATATATATATATATATATATATATATAGACAGACATTTTCTCATTCTCTCTATTTTTTATTTTTTATTCCTACTTACCCCTGAGTAGCTGTTCTAATCTATTGAAGATATTTATTATCATATGTTTGGTATTTCATTATCTCGTGATTAAGGTTATTGTTATATATATTTTTAGTATGGTGATCACAAAAAATATTGTAAACCTTAGACGGTGTGGAATTATATCAATATATTCGATCTTATTCGGCCTCTTTGGATGTTGGCAACGCTGGAAGAGGGAAATCTGGCCTCCACGTGTCTCGAAAGTTCAATAAAAAATAACATTAGTTCCACAATTTTATAATTATTATTATTATTTCATTATATGCAATGCATCAAACACACACACGCACACGCAAATACACACACACGCATATATTTAAATATATATATGTACATATACATACATTATATATATATATATATATATATATATATATATATATATATATATATATATATATATATATATATATATATATATATTCATAGATAAATAGATGGGTAGGCCTATATGAATAGATAGAGAAAGAAAGAGCGAAACAGAATTAGAGAGATAGAAGATAGAGAGAGAGACATACAGTGACAGAAAAAGAAATTGAACAAGAGAAAGAAAAAAAAAAAAAAAAAAAAACACAATTAAGGAAAAAAGAGAAAACGGTCACCTATGGCACCCCCTCGCCTGAACTTTGTAGGGGCGACTTCACTAATTGAGAACATTCCTCCTGCCCAACGCAGACCCCGCGGGATTAGTCCGCTCGATCGCTTGTGAATGACGCCCTTGATTTCAATATAATGTGGCGATTTTCACTGCTTGGGAGATCGAATTCAATGTTGATTTTAAGAGGACTGGTGAAAGGACTAAAAGGACTTATGTCATTGTTGCTCTTATTATCATCGTTTGTTGCATGTATTGATTTTCTTAGTCTTCTTTTTCTTCTACTTCCTTTTCCTCTTCTTCCTCCTCTCCTTCTTCTTATCCGTTCCCTTTCTCCGCTGTCCCCATTGCATAATAAAATCTTCATAACAATAGAAGCGTTTACGTCCCATAAGCCCATTAAAAAAAAAAAAAAAAAAAAAAAAAAAAAAAAAAAAAAAAAACAAACGCAGACAACAACAACAAAAAAAAACAAAGACAAACAAACATTAAAGAAGAAGAAAAAAAGTCCGTTTACAATAAGTGCGAAATAGAAAATATTCGAATATTTGATCAGTCATGTGAATTTGACACGTGATTTGGCTTCATTTTCATGATGTTGCGTCCCGATGAATAATGAATTGATGAAGTCCGTCAGCCATTCAAGTCCTCGTCATACATTCTCTTATATATATATATATATATATATATATATATATATATATATATATATATATATATATATATATATCGTATTTTCTTTTTTTCCCTTTTGTCTTTCTTTTTTCTCATTTTCTTTTTCTTTTCTTTTTTTATTCCCTGCGGATGAAGGTCGAGGCGCGGCGGTCGTCAGAGACCCGCCTGCCCCCGGAGGACCTGCTGGACCTGCTGGCCCAGAAGGTCCCGCTGATCATTCCTGCAGAACGATCAGCGAGTCCGGCCAGCCTTCGAGATCGGCTTCACCCTCAGGAGCTGTTTAAAATTGATCTCCCGCCAAAATTCGGAGGCTTCCGCCGGGCGGGTCTTCTTGGGACGGCGTGCCCGCTGGCTTGCCGCCCGGCGCTTCTCGGCCACCCAGGCCTTCCGCGCCAAGCCCCCGATTTCGTGGTACGTAAAGTACCCCTGGGGGATCACGGGGACGCGACTCATGTCCACTTTGTCCACAATGGGCTCCTGCTCCCTCGTTTTCGCGGGACACTCCTCGTACGGCAAGTCAAGGGGTTCGTCGGGGACCTCTTCCTCGTATGGAGAGTCAGGGACCTCCTGCTTGACGCCCTTCTGCTTGACGTGGCCCTTCTACTTGACGTGGCTCGTCTCCTTGACGTGGCCCGTCTCCAAGACGGGGGCCTTCTCCAAGACGGGGGCCTTCTCCAAGACGGGGGCCTTCTCCAAGACGGGGGCCTTCTCCCAGGCGTTGGCCTTCTCCTTGACGGGGGCCTTCTCCTTGACGGGGGCCTTCTCCTTGACGAGGGCCTTCTCGTTATCGTGGGCCTTCTCGTGACCCGAGGCACCGATTCGCAACTTAGGTATTTTCTCTCTGTGTGCGAGCAGTCGTGCGTGCGTGCTTGTGTGTATGTGCGTGCCTTGAAAATAGTCACTAATAGGCGCAAGGACCTATTACAAAAGGCATAAAGACGAGACCAAGGCACAGGATAATGTCCAGGTTTCGCTACCGTACAGCAAAACTGGCATTATCAGGGCCTTGAAGACACGAAGCTTGGTCCTTTTGCACAGGTACCGGCATCTCCAAATACTCGTGTCGAGAGAGTTCATTCATGACCCCTGCTGCCAGGCCTGCTGACATCCTGGTCAGACAGCTCAGAGTTATGAAGCACGAAAAGAAAATAACGCGAAAAAAAGCAAATATATACAAATATACAACCCCAAGAGATAAATCTTTCTCGCGTTTGCCTCGTATTCGACTTCCCGCAAAAGAGCGAGCATCAGGAGATGCAACCAGAGTTAAACAACGTAACCACAGCGACCCTCTTGTTTACCCACTAGAGTGATCATCGCCATAAACACCTTTTTTAGTTCGTTTACCATTCTTGTTTACGTTTCCAAATGTCTCTCAATCTGTCGTCCTCTTGATCTTGTTTTCTTTTTTTACATTTATTCTCGTGTATTCTCCTACCAAGGTATGTAAAGCTCTGTGACTTCAATGTCCTCGCCGCTAGCACGTACCGACCGAACAGGTTCTCATAGCAAGTCCCCAAAGGCCTGGATCTTGGTCTTGGTCCAGGAGACCTCTAACCCCTGCGTGTGTGTGTGTGTGTGTGTTTATATATATATATATATATATATATATATATATATATATATATATATATAAATATATATATATATATATATATATATATATATATACATAAATGTGTGTATATATAAATATATATATAAATATATATACATTTATATATATATACATATATATATATATGTATATATATATATATATATATATATATATATATATATATATATATATATATGTATATATATA
>NW_027213309.1:102500-105000 GCF_042767895.1 Penaeus vannamei | reverse complement strand
AGAGAGAGAAATGGAGGGACTGAGGGAGAGAGAGAGAGGAGGGAGGATAGAGGAAGAGAGAGAGAGAAAAATGATGGGACTGTGGAAGAGGGAAAGAGACAGAAGATAGAAAACTAGAGGGAGGGAGAGAGAGAGAGAGAGACGCAAACAAAGACAGAGACAGAGAGAGAGGAATCAAGAGAGTAAGCTGAAGAAATTTCAAGAATTCCCAGTTAACAGCCTAACAGTAGCCGAGGCTTCAGCAATGACATTGTACTCAAATTTAAGACAATATACTTCACGTATTTTTTTTTTAAGGAAAGGGAATCTCAAGCCGCTGTTCCCGCGTTAGGCTTGCGTTTGTCAAAATGGAACTAAAGGCATTAAACGCTAATGATCTCTTTCCCTCTCATGATCTTTCTTCTTTTTCTTCCTTTCTTCGTCTTCGTCTTCCGCTTCGTCTATTTATCTTTTTTCTACTTCTTCTTCCTGTTCGTTTTACTTTTCCTCTTTTCCTTTCTTTCTCTCCTTTTCCTCTTTCTCTCTCTCTTTCTCTTTTGCTCTCTCTCTCTTTTATTTTTCTTTGTCTCTCTCCTCTTTCTCTTTCTTTTTTATTCTTTTTTAATTTTTTTTTTTTCCTCTTATCTTTTTTTTTTTCTTTTCCTCTTTTTTCTCTATCTCTAAATTTTTATTCCCCCCTCTATCTCTATCTCTATCTCTATCTCTATCTCTATCTCTATCTCTATCTCTATCTCTATCTCTATATCTATATCTATCTCTATCTCTATCTCTATCTCTATCTGTTTCTCTTTCTCTTTCTTCTGTATCCTTTTTCCTCTCCTCTCTTTTTAATATTTCCTTTTTCCCTTCCCCCCCTCTCCTTCAACATTTCCTTCTCCCTCTTCCTCTCGCTCTCCTTCAATATCTCCTTCTCCTTCTCCTCTTTCACCCTCTCCCTCTCCTTCATTAGTTCCTTCTCCCTTCTCCCCCTTCACCCTCTCCCCCTCTCCAGTATTTCCTTCTCCCCCTCCCTCTCCTTCAATATCTCCTTCTCCTTTCCTTCTCCCCCTCCCTCTCCCTCTCCCTTCAATATCTCTTTTCCTTCTCCTCCTCCCTCTCTCCCCGCCTTCGATATTTCCTTTCCTTCTCCCTTCCCCCCCCCTCCCTCACCTTCAATATTTCCTTTTTCCTTTTCCCCCTTTCCCCCTCCTTCAATATTTCCTTCTCCCTTTCCCCCCTCTCCCTCTACTTCCAAAAAATTTCCTTCTCCCCTTTTCCCTCTCCCTCTCCCTCTCCTTCAATATCTCCTTCTCCTTCTCCTTCTCCTTCTCCTCCTCCTCCCTCTCCCTTTCCTTCAATATCTCCTTCTCCTTCTCCTTTCCCCCTTCTCTCTCTCCCCTCCTTCAATATTTCCTTCTCCTTTTTCCCTCTCCCTTCCTCTCCTTCAATATCTCCCCTTTTCCTTCTCCTCCTCCTTTTTCCCCTCCTTCAGTATTTCCCTCCTTCTCCTTCTCCCTCTCCCTCTCCTTCAATATCTCCTCCTTCTCCTTCTCCCTCTCCTTCAATATCTCCTTCTCCTTCTCCCTCTCCCTCTCTCTCTCCCTTTCCTTCAAAATTTCCTTTTCCTTCTCCTCCTTCTCCCTCTCCCTCTCCTTCAATATCTCCTTCTCCTTCACCCTCTCCCTCTCCATCTCCTTCAATATTTCCTGCTCTTTCTCCTCCTTCTCCCTCTCCTTCAGTATTTCCCTCTCCTTCTCCCTCTCCTTCAATATTTCCTTCTCCTTCTCCTCCTTCTCCCTCTCCTTCAATATTTACTTCTCCTTCTCCTCCCTCTCCCTCCAACCGCAAGTCGCCAGAGCCCCCCCCTCCCCCCCCCGGGGAAGGACGAGAGGAAAGGGGGAAAACAGATAAGAACCTCCTCTCCTTCAACTTCAACTCCTCCCTCTCCCTCTCCCTTTCCTTCAATATTTACTTCTCCTTCTCCCTCTCCCTCTCCTTCAATATTTCCTTCTCCCTCTCCCTCTTTTTCTCCTTCTCCCTCTCCCTCTTCTTCTCCCTCTCCCTCTCCCCTTTAATATTTCCTTCTCTTTCTCCCTCTCCCTCTCTTTAAAATTTTCCTCCTTCTCCCTCTCCCTCTCCCCCTCCCCTTTAATATCCTTCTTCTCCCTCTCCCTCTACTTCAATATTTCCTTCTCCTTCTTCCTCCCCCCCTCCTTCTCCCCTTTTCCCTTAATATTTCCTTCTGCTTCCTCTCCCTTTTTTTAATATTTTCCTCCTTCTCCCTCTCCTTCAATACTCCTTTTTCCTCCTTTCCCCTCTCCTTTGATTTCCTTTCCCCCCCAATATCTCCTTTTTCCTTCTCCCCCTTTTTCTCCTCTTTCTCCCCCTCCCCCCTCCTTCAATATCTCCTTTCCTTTTCCTTTTCCCTCTCCCTCTCCCTCTTTTCTCCCTCTTCCTCTCCCCTTTAATATTCCCCCTCCTCCTTCTCCCTCTCCCTCTCCTTCAATATCTCCTTCTCCTT
>NW_027213309.1:80000-85000 GCF_042767895.1 Penaeus vannamei | reverse complement strand
AATTATAATGATAATCGTGGCAATGCTGCTGACAATAATAGTAATAATAATAATAATAATAATAATAATAATAATAATAATAATAATAGTAATAATAATAATAGTAATAATAATAATAGTAATAATAATAATAGTAATAACAATAACAATGATGAAAATAATAACAATAATAAAAATAAAAGCAATGATAATGATGATAATAATAATAATAATAGCAATCATAATAATAGACGTGATATCTTTATTGACGTTGTTAACTGTTCATGCGGTTTATTGACCAGGTGAACAAAATCCTTATGCCCAAGAATTAATTAAATAACAATGATGATAATGTTGATAATAATGTCGAACATTATGATGATAAAACTAACAACAATAATAATGAGGATGAAAATCATAACTATGATTGCAATGATTTTTTTTATTATCAATATTATTATCATTAACTTTATTATTATAATAATAATAGTCATAGTCAATAACAATGATAATGATAATGGTAATAATAACTATGGTGTTGATTATTTTCATCATCGTTATTATTATTATTATCATTATTATTATTTTCACTTTCATCATTATCATTATTGTTATCATTATTATTGTTATGATCATCATTATCATTATCATCATCGTAATTGTTAATTTTGTTACTAAATTAATAATAAAAGTTATAGAAGTGATTATGAAAATAACAACAATGGTAATAACAATAGCAATGATAATAATATAATGAAAATAATGATCATGATGATACTGATAATAATAAAAATAGCAATAATGATAGCACTACTACTACTGCTACTACTAATAACAATAATATTACCACCAATAATAATGATAATAAAGATAATGGTAATGATAATTGTTCTTGTTTGTTTTATAAACAATGATGATAATGATAATGATAATAATAATATGAAATAATAATAATAATAATAATAATAATAATAATAATAACAATAATAACAATAATTATAAGAAGAAGAAGAAGAATGATAACGATAATGATAATAATAATAATAATAAAAAAAAATAATAATAATAATAATAACAATAACAATAACAATAATACCAATATCAATAATAATAATAACAATAATATCAATGATGATAACAATTAAAGTAATAATAAGAGCAATGATAATGATAATAATGTAGATGACGATGATAATAATGATAATTGTGATAATAATACGAAGGTATAACAGTAATAATAATAATCATAACAGTGATAATAATAAGAAGAAGAATAAGAAAAAAAAGATGGAGAACATAAATGGTAATAATGATAATATTAACAATGATTATTCTTCATATTATATTCCAACATTGCATACGTTCTCGGGGAAGTAAATACACAAAATAACAATAAAGCAGGACAAAGTTAAAATGAAAAAAATGAAATTCTTTCTCTCGCGATCTTTGTTTAGATAAAGTAGCATGTATTTGCGCCACTTATTCAACATTAAAACATATTCAAAAAATGAAAACAGAAAATAACAAACAAAGCAGAAAAATAAAAAAAATTCTCAACAATACTAAACTCAGAAGAAAAAAATTAAGAAAAAATTCTTCCCTGTTCTTTGTTATGTAGACAAGAGAGCAAGCGTGAGAGCCATTTGTGCGTAGCATTAAAGTATGAAAAAGAATAGGATATTCTTACTTTTTATTATGTTCGCGGTCGATTGGAATAAATCTACGGAACCGGCACTCCAGGTTTGAATTACCTCCTGCAACTGGGCTGTGAAGACTGGTATCCTGGTTTGGTGTTTGGTATGTCAGTGTTAATTGTGGTAGTTGTGGTCGTTTGAGTGTTGGCAGGAGAGGTAGTGGTGTTAGTCGTAGGAGAGGTGGTAGTGTTAGTTTTAATAGAGGTAGTAGGGTTAGTGGTTACAGACATGGTTGCGTTGGTGGTACTGTTGGCAGTGTAATGGTAGTAGTACTCTGTCTGTTTTCCTCTTTTGATTGCATTGCTAGATTGTAATTAGTTTTTTAATGTCTTCAGTCTTTCACTTTTAATTAATACTCACTTTTTTCTTTCTTTCTTTCTTTCTTTCTTTCTTTCTTTTGGACATATTGTGTTATCGGTTCTGTGTGTTTTTTTGCTTTAATATAATTTTTCCACTTATCCTATCAATTTCTCCTATTCTTTACATTATCTCCTTTCATTTGTCTTAACTAATTATGTATCTTATATTTATCTATCTATCTACCTATTTATCTATCTACCTATATATTTACCTATCTATCTATCAAACAATCAATCTATCTATCTATCTATATAACTTTCTCTATCACTCTCCCCCCTCCCCCTACCCACCCTGTCTTCCTTTCTCCCTCTCTCTCTCCATTCCTTCCTCTTTCTTAACCTCCCCCGTCTTCCGAAACCACAACCCCTTTTCCTCCTCTGTTCTCCACATCTCCCCACGCAACAACAACATCCCTCCCCTCCCTTCCCCCCCTCCTCCCCCCTTCCCCCTTCCCCCTCCACCCCTTTCCATCTCCTCCGCTGAAAAAAAAAAAAAAAATCACACGACATCTCGACATCACTTCCTCCCCGAATCACCAATGACTTCCCTTGTTTGTCTCGCCCTCCCGCTTCCCTTTCGTCTTTTGACAAGGAGAAGATTTTCCGCCCCACGGTCTGTCAACGCAGATTAAACGCGCTAAATACGAGGTCTGCCGGGGTCTGCGTCCCGTATCAAAAGGGCTTATATATCTGATTCCGATGGAAAAATACACAGGGTTGGAAGGGATATAAATGGGTTTATTTCGGGTCGTGATGTGACGTGGTCGCTGACTAGAGACTTCGATATATATAGAAGGATGTCTGGGCTAAGTGGAACGAAGGATAAATGGAAATATGAATGAAATATGATATAGAGAGAGATAAAAAGGAATTCCTATAAATATAGACCATTAATTCATAGACGAGTGCCACGTGTGTATCCATGTGTTATATATATATATATATGTGTGTGTGTGTGTGTACGTGTGCGTGTTCGTGTGCGTGTGCGTGTGTGTGTGTGTCTGTGTATGTGTATAAATAAATAAATAAATATGATATATATATATATATATATATATATATATATATATATATATATATATATATATATATTTACATATACAAATGTGTGTGTGTGTGTGTGTGTGTGTGTGTGTGTGTGTGTGTGTGTGTGTGTGTGTGTGTGTGTGTGTGTGTGTGTGTGTGTGTGTGTGTGTGTGTGTGTGCATATACATACAGAACATATATATGTACATATATATATATATATATATATATATATATATATATATATATATATATATATATATCGATCTATAGATGTATATACTTTATGTATATATGAATATATGTATGTACATGTATGCATACATACATATATATATATATGTATGTATATGGACATGCATTGTGTGTGTGTGAGAGAGAGACTATGTGCCTGTACGTATTTGTGTCGGTGCGTGTCTCCACACAAATAACATTTTTCATAATATACATAAACCTGCGCACAAACACCTTTCTTACGCATCTCACGCCTTTGCCTCTGCAGGGCCTCTCGTGATAAAAAAAGAAGAAGCGTTTCGTTATAAGCGATCGTAACAGAACAACGACATCTACCAGCTATCGCAAGCACTGGAGGCAAGCTGTACGTTAACACTGAGTGCCAATATTGAACGAGGCTCCAAATATTTGCACGTCTTTTGTTGCCTATTCCTTGTGCAGGATTCACCTTTTTATTAATGATACTCTTTCTCTTTTTCCTTCTTTCTTCCTTTCTTTCCCCCCTCCCCCTCCTTCTTGTCTTCTCGTTCCCTTCTCCCTTTTTCCACCTCCGTTGGTGAAAATAACATAAAACATCGGGTTTGTTGTGATTATACCTGGCTTATCGGCCTTGTAGATTGCGAACGACCCTGATAACATGGGAGTTATTTTCGTCTTCCTTTCCGTTGTATATGGTTCAATATTTTTCTCTGGCTTCGAACAGGGGAAGACTGGAGCGAAGGGAAGGAGAGAGAAGGACAGAGAACCGCAGGGAAAAAGGGAGGAAGGGAATGGAGGAAAATAAATCTAGGTGGGAGAGGGAAAAAATAGCGAAAGAATAGAAAGGTGGAGGGAAGGAGAGAGAAGTGAGAGAAGAACAGAGGAAGGATCTAGAACAAGAGAACAGAAGGGAGGGGGAGAAGGACAGCGAACGAGAAAGAGAGAGGGAGAGAGAGAAGAACAGAGAAAGAGGGAATAGAAGGGAGAAATAAAAAGAAATGGAAGAAAAGTAAGGTGGAAGAAATAGACTGCGAACGAGGGAATAGAAGGGGGAAGAGAAGACCATAACACGGGCGAAAAGAAGGAAGGAGGAAGAAGACAAAGGCCAAATACAGAAGGAGGGACGAAGAGAAAGAGAGAGAGGTAGGAACGGAGGAAGAGAAGAAGAAGCCATAAAGATAAGGAAAATGATACCGAACGAGTCAGAGGAGGGAAGAGAGAGAAAGGCATAAAACGAAGAAGAAAGGAAGGAGAGAAAGGGACAAAGGGAACAAGAGAGGAAGGGAGAAAATGCAAGACAGAAGACAGGAGAAAAGGGGAGAAAGAGAAGAACAGAAAAACACAGAAAAGAAGAGGAAGAGGGAGAGTAAGCAGAGACGGACAGACAGAAAACAAGAGGAAAAAGTGGAGGGGGATAAAGATAGGAAGAACCGGACAGAGACAGAGGAAATAGTGAGGAGAGAGAATGAAAACAGGTGAAAGGGAGAGCACTATTACGAAAATAGGGAAAGAGATTGATATATGAAAAGGGGAAAAAATACTAAAAAGGGAAGTATACAGAGAGATGAAGGTGTGTGTGTGTGTGTGTGTGTGTGTGTGTGTGTGTGTGTGTGTGTGTGTGTGTGTGTGTGTGTGTGTGTGTGTGTGTGTGTGTGTTTGTGTGTGTTTGTGTGTGTGTTCTGTAAAGAGAACAAATAGATTTTAAAAAGGGGTAAAGAGAGTGTCAAAA
>NW_027213309.1:52500-55000 GCF_042767895.1 Penaeus vannamei | reverse complement strand
AAGATGGTAGATTTATGGGTTTACATCAACTTCATTACATCATACTACCAGGACTAGTTGTGGTAATATTGATAGCAATAGTTTTAGTGCTATCACTGTTGCAATGGCAACGATAATCAATATTTTCATTATTATCATTATTATTTATTACTGTTATCATAATTATTATTATTTCATTTTTTTCTTGATTATCATTAGTGTCATTATGATTATCATCATTATTATTATTATATCATTATTGCTATTTTTATTATCGCTATCATTTTTGTTGTTATGTTAATCATCATTATCATTGCTGCTGTTATCGCTGATATTATTACTATTATTATTATTATTATTATTATCAATATTATCATTGCTATTTTTACTGCCATTATGATTATTGCTGTTTATTTACAATATTTCTATCATTTTCATTCTTATAATTTTCAATATTTCTATCATTATTTTATTTATTTTCATTATTATAATTTTCAATATTACTATCATCTTTTCTTTTGGTATTATATTCATTGTTATGATTTTCAATATTACTACAAGTATTATTATTATTAGCATTGCTGTTACTATTATCATGTTATCATTATTTCGTATATCCTCAACAGTATTATTGACATTAATAGTGCTAGTTATAGCGTTATTATTATTCCCATTATCACTATTTTGATTATGATTTACAAGATTACTATTGCCGTCCCTATCATTTTTGTTATAATCATTATTGTTATTATCAGTATCATTATTATTTTATCTTGTTATTACCATGATTATGGCTATGATTGTCATTATTGATATTGTTATTATTATCATTATTATCATTGTCATCATCTACATCTTCATCATTAGTACTATCATTATCATTATCAACATCATTGCTATCACAATATTTGCTATTAGTGCCATTGTTTTTGTTATCTTCATCATCATCATAATTAGTAGTAGAATTATTGATGTAATTAACACATATCTTTACCTTTATCTTTACTGATCACGATCAGAATGATAATATTAATGATATTTATGATACAAATAGGTACTAATGATGATGATATGGATAACACTCTAGATAAGAAGAGTTATCACTAGTAAAGTTGCCATATTTGTTATCAATATCAATATCATGATCATTGCTACAATTATTATCAATCATTGGTGTGGGTTTGTTGTGGTTGATTTTTTAGTTCATCATTATTGTTATTCTTATTATCATTATTTCTGCTCTCATTGACGTCATCGTTGTCACCATTATCATTATCATTACAGTTATCATCCTTATCATTATTATCATTATTATCATTATTATTATCATCATCACCTGTTTTCAGTAAACGCAACAGTTATCTTTAGAGTTATTATCAATATCATTATTATCATTATTATTATCATCATCGCCTGTTATCAGTAAACACAACAGAGACAAATATCTTTAGAGTTATTATCACTCTCATTATTATCATTATTATAATCATTATCATCACCTGTTATTAGTAAACACAACAGAGACAAATATCTTTACAGTTATTATCACTCTCATTATTATCATTATTATAATCATTATCATCACCTGTTATCAGTAAACACAACAGACCTATCTTTACAGTTATTATCATTATCATTATTCTAATCATTATCATCATCACCTGTTATCAGTAAACACAACAGACCTATCTTTACAGTTATTATCATTATCATTATTCTAATCATTATCATCATCACCTGTTATCAGTAAACACAACAGAGTTATCTTTACAGTTATTATCATTATCATTATCATCATTATTATTATCACCTTTTATCAGTAAACACAACAGACCTATCTTTACAGTTATTATCATTATCATTATCATCATTATTATCATCACCTTTTATCAGTAAACACAACAGACCTATCTTTACAGTTATTATCATTATCATTATTATCATTATTAGTACCATCATCACCTACCTGTTATCAGTAAACACAAGAGAGACAAATATCTTTAAGGTTATCCTTATTATAATCATTATCATCATCACCTGTTATCAGTAAACACAACAGACAAATATCTTTACAGTTATTATCATTATCATTATTATCATTATTATAATCATTATCATCACCACCTGTTATCTGTAAACACAACATACCTATCTTTACAGTTATTATCATTATCATTATTATCATTATTATTACCATCATCACCTGTTATCAGTAAACAACAGACAAATATCTTTACAGTTATTATCATTATCATTATTCTAATCATTATCATTATCACCATCACCTGTTATCAGTAAACACAACATACAAATATCTTCACAGTTATCATCATTATCATTATTATTATCATCACCTGTTATCAGTAAACACAACAGACCTATCTTTATAGTTATTATCATTATCATTATTCTAATCATTATTATCATCACCTGTTATCAGTAAACACAACAGACCTATCTTTACAGTTATTATCATTATCATTATTATCACTATTATAATCATTATCATCATCACCTGTTA
>NW_027213309.1:45000-47500 GCF_042767895.1 Penaeus vannamei | reverse complement strand
AGAGAGATTGAAGTTAGAGGAGAGAGAGAGATTGAAGTTAGAGGAGAGAGAGATTGAAGTTAGAGGAGAAGAGATTGAGGAGAGAGAGATTGAAGTTAGAGGAGAGAGATTGAAGTTAGAGGAGAGAGAAGATTGAAGTTAAAGGAGAGAGAGATTGAAGTTAAAGATGAGAGAGATTGAAGTTAGAGGAGAGAGAGATTGAAGTTAGAGGAGAGAGAGATTGAAGTTAAAGGAGAGAGAGATTGAAGTTAGAGGGGAGAGAGATTGAAGTTAGAGGAGAGAGAGAGATTGAAGTTAGAGGAGAGAGAGATTGAAGTTAAAGGAGAGAGAGATTGAAGTTAGAGGAGAGAGAGAGATTGAAGTTAGAGGAGAGAGAGATTGAAGTTAGAGGAGAGAGAGAGATTGAAGTTAGAGGAGAGAGAGATTGAAGTTAGAGGAGAGAGAGATTGAAGTTAAAGGAGAGAGAGATTGAAGTTAGAGGAGAGAGAGATTGAAGTTAGAGGAGAGAGAGATTAAAGTTAGAGGAGAGAGAGAGATTGAAGTTAAAGGAGAGAGAGAGATTGAAGTTAAAGGAGAGAGAGATTGAAGTTAGAGGAGAGAGAGATTGAAGTTAGAGGAGAGAGAGATTGAAGTTAGAGGAGAGAGAGATTGAAGTTAGAGGAGAGAGAGATTGAAGTTAGAGGAGAGAGAGATTGAAGTTAGAGGAGAGAGAGATTGAAGTTAAAGGAGAGAGAGATTGAAGTTAGAGGAGAGAGAGATTGAAGTTAAAGGAGAGAGAGAGATTGAAGTTAGAGGAGAGAGAGATTGAAGTTAAAGGAGAGAGAGATTGAAGTTAGAGGAGAGAGAGATTGAAGTTAAAGGAGAGAGAGATTGAAGTTAAAGGAGAGAGAGATTGAAGTTAGAGGAGAGAGAGATTGAAAGGAGAGAGATTGAAGTTAAAGGAGAGAGAGAGATTGAAGTTAAAGGAGAGAGAGATTGAAGTTAGAGGAGAGAGAGATTGAAGTTAGAGGAGAGAGAGATTGAAGTTAAAGGAGAGAGAGATTGAAGTTAGAGGAGAGAGAGATTGAAGTTAAAGGAGAGAGAGATTGAAGTTAGAGGAGAGAGAGAGATTGAAGTTAGAGGAGAGAGAGATTGAAGTTAGAGGAGAGAGAGATTGAAGTTAAAGGAGAGAGAGATTGAAGTTAGAGGAGAGAGAGATTGAAGTTAGAGGAGAGAGAGATTGAAGTTAGAGGAGAGAGAGATTGAAGTTAGAGGAGAGAGAGATTGAAGTTAGAGGAGAGAGAGATTGAAGTTAGAGGAGAGAGAGATTGAAGTTAGAGGAGAGAGAGATTGAAGTTAGAGGAGAGAGAGATTGAAGTTAGAGGAGAGAGAGATTGAAGTTAGAGGAGAGAGAGATTGAAGTTAGAGGAGAGAGAGATTGAAGTTAGAGGAGAGAGAGATTGAAGTTAGAGGAGAGAGAGATTGAAGTTAGAGGAGAGAGAGATTGAAGTTAGAGGAGAGAGAGATTGAAGTTAAAGGAGAGAGAGAGATTGAAGTTAAAGGAGAGAGAGATTGAAGTTAGAGGAGAGAGAGATTGAAGTTAAAGAAGAGAGAGAGATTGAAGTTGAAGGAGAGAGAGATTGAAGTTAAAGGAGAGAGAGATTGAAGTTAGAAGAGAGAGAAGTTAGAGGAGAGAGAGATTGAAGTTAGAGGAGAGAGAGATTGAAGTTAGAGGAGAGAGAGATTGAAGTTAGAGGAGAGAGAGATTGAAGTTAAAGGAGAGAGAGATTGAAGTTAAAGGAGAGAGAGATTGAAGTTAGAAGAGAGAGAGATTGAAGTTAGAGGAGAGAGAGATTGAAGTTAGAGGAGAGAGAGATTGAAGTTAGAGGAGAGAGAGATTGAAGTTAGAGGAGAGAGAGAGATTGAAGTTAAAGGAGAGAGAGATTGAAGTTAGAGGAGAGAGAGATTGAAGTTAAAGGAGAGAGAGATTGAAGTTAGAGGAGAGAGATTGAAGTTAGAGGAGAGAGAGATTGAAGTTAAAGGAGAGAGAGATTGAAGTTAGAGGAGAGAGAGATTGAAGTTAGAGGAGAGAGAGATTGAAGTTAGAGGAGAGAGAGAGATTGAAGTTAAAGGAGAGAGAGATTGAAGTTAGAGGAGAGAGATTGAAGTTAGAGGAGAGAGAGATTGAAGTTAAAGGAGAGAGAGATTGAAGTTAGAGGAGAGAGATTGAAGTTAGAGGAGAGAGAGATTGAAGTTAAAGGAGAGAGAGATTGAAGTTAGAGGAGAGAGAGATTGAAGTTAGAGGAGAGAGAGATTGAAGTTAGAGGAGAGAGAGAGGTTGAAGTTAGAGGAGAGAGAGATTGAAGTTAGAGGAGAGAGAGATTGAAGTTAGAGGAGAGAGAGAGGTTGAAGTTAGAGGAGAGAGAGATTGAAGTTAGAGGAGAGAGAGATTGAAGTTAGAAGAGAGAGAGAGATTGAAGTTAGAGGAGAGAGAGATTGAAGTTAAAGGAGAGAGAGATTG
>NW_027213309.1:22500-30000 GCF_042767895.1 Penaeus vannamei | reverse complement strand
CGCGTATGCTTGCCTGTATTTATGCGCATGTACGTGTGTAGGCGTGTTTGCCTGTGCATGTTACCGTTGTCGACGTTGAAATGATGTGAAATAGATATCGATCAACTAGCTTTTAAAAGGAAAAAAAGTGGAGAATTGCAACAGATATTCATAGGCATTGACCAATATCAGTCACAGACATTGCATTAAATTGAACAAATATAATACGATTAATTGTCTTTGTGGCTGAATGACTATTCGGTGGCTGTTATTAGTCGTAGTTTCTGTTATGTTCTGTGGTTTTATAGTTAGGGAGTTAATGTTCATAGCACCGAGGGAATTGAACAAAATGCAGTCAAACAAAGCGCGAAAGAGAAATGTAAAAGGCAATAAATGATGTGTGAAAATGTATCGAATTCAAGTTTTGTAAAGTGAATATGAAAATAGATACATAAACAACGGAGAGAGAGAGAGACAGAGACAGAGGCATACAGAGAGAGAGAGAGAGAGAGAGAGAGAGACAGACAGACAGACAGACAGAGACAGAGAGAGAGAGAGAGAGAGACAGACAGAGAGAGAGGGAAAGAGAGAAAGAGAGAGAGACAGACAGACAGACAGACTGACAGACTGATTGAGACAGATAGACAACAGACCGACAGATAGATAGACACAGAAGCAGACAGAGCGAACCAATGACATACCAACAGACAGATAGGCAGAAAGAGAGAGAGAGGAACATACACAAAAAGAGAGGCAGACAAACAGACAGACAGACAAGACGAAAGAATAACAAAAGAGAAAAAAAGAGATCCACTCATTATTCAAATTCAGATTCCAAAATACCCCCCACCCCCCAAAAAAAAAACGCAAAATAGAGGAAACAACAACAACAATACCGAAACTCTCACACACACACATATGACTACATTTCCTCGCGAGTGCCCTGAGGAAGGGGTGTGGGGGGAGGGTGTGTGTGTGTGTGGGGGGGGGGGGGGGAAGGGGTTGCAGCGAGCCACTCCCGAGACTATTTGTTATCCTTCACTCACCTTTAGAAACCAGGTGGATATTCCTTTATCTTTCCAAAATGAACTTCGCAGATAAGCTTGTTGTTTGAAACTCGTGAGGAGAGAGAGAGAGAGGAGAGAGAGAGACAGAGGAGAGAGAGAGAGGAGAGAGAGAGAGAGGAGAGAGAGAGAGGAGAGAGAGGAGAGAGAGAGAGGAGAGAGAGGAGGGAGAGAGAGAGAGGAGAAAGAGGAGAGATGAGAGAAAAAAAAAGAGAGAGGAGAGAGAGCTGGTGAGGGGAAGAAGGAGGGAGGAAGAGAGAAAATTAAATATGGTCTGTGTGTGTCTGTTCCTCGGGAGCTGAGAGACAGGAGCTAGGGTTGTTGGCTTCTATCTTTCTTGTTCTATGTTGTTGTCTATGTTGTTCATATGTTGTATTCCACGTAATTCACGTTACTCAGTACTGGAAGCTACTACAAAATAATTATATTTGTAGTCGTCCAGATACGAAGGAAAGATTATGTAGCTCATACAATAGTCCAGGCTATGTAGCTTATTATTATTATTATCATTATCATTATTATCATCATCATCATTATTATATCTATTGCCAATATCATTATCATTATTATCATCATCATCATTATTATATCTATTGCCAATATCATTATCATTATTATCATCATCATCATTATTCTTACTATCATTACTATTATTATTATCATCATCATCATTATTATTATTATCCTTTTTTTCTTTTCTTTTCTTTTTGTCATTTTTTCTGTATTACTTCCCCTCTTCTCTGCAGTTATTTTTCTTCTTATTTCTATTTCTTCTTCTTTCCTCTCCTCCTTCTGTCTCCTTTTCTCAACCTGGTATCCCTTTCTTCGTTTAACTGTCTTTCTCCATTTATTTTTTTTTTCTTTTTTTCTTTAATTTTTTGTAATCTTTGACCTTTTCTGTCTCCAGTCCTCGGTCTCTTTTTCCTTCTTCTTCTTCTTCTTCTTCATCTTCTCTCTCTCTCTCTCTCTCTCTCTCTCTCTCTATCTCACTCACTCTCTCTCTCTCTCTCTCACTCTCTCTCTCACTCCTTCTCTCTCTCTCTTTCTATCCTTCCTCTCTCTCTCTCTCTCTCTCTCTCTCTCTCTCTCTCTCTCTCTCTCTCTCTCTCTCTCTCTCTCTCTCTCTCTTTCTCCATCTCTTCATCTCTTTCTTTCCTCTTCTCCTCTTTTTTTATCTTTCCTTCTCTCCCTCTTGCTCTCACCCACTTCTTATCTTTCCCTCTCCCTTTTTTGCATCTATCCCATCTCCTTTCTCTTTGTCTATCACTCTGATTCTTACTCTTCTTCTCCCTGTCCATTAACTCTCCCCTTTCTATCTCTTTCTATACCTCTCCCTTCGTATTCACTTTTATCACCTCTCTCTCTATCTATCTTATCTATCTACCTATCTTCCCCCTTCCCCCTCTATCTATGTATCTCTCTCTCTCGTTCTCTCGCTCTCTCTCTATCTATCTATCTATCTATCTCTACTTCCTTTCTTTCTTTCTTTCTTCCTCCATCCATCCATCCCTCTCCCCCCTTTCTCTATCTCTCTCTATCAATCTATCTATCTATTTATCTGTCTGTCTATATTTCTATCTCTTTCTCTCCCGCGCTCCTTCTCTCTCTTTCTCTCTCTCTGTCTCTCTCCATCTCTCCTTTCTCCCCCTTTCCCTCTCTCTCTCTGCCTCTCTGTCTCACGCACTCTCTCTCTCTGTATCTCTCCATCTCTCCCCCTCTCATTCTTTCCCTCTATCTTTCTGTCTCTCTCTATCTCTCCCCCTCTCCCTCTTTCCCTCTCTCCATCTCTCCCTCTCCATCTCTCCCCTCTCCATCTCTCCTCCTCTCCCTCTTTCCCCCTCTCCATCTCTCCCCTCTCTCCCCACTCCCTCTTTCCCCCTCTCTTAATCTCTCCCCCTCTCCATCTCTCCCCCTTTCTCTCCCCCTCTCCCCCTCTCCCCCTCTCCCCCACTCCCCCTCCCCCCCTCCCCCTCTCCCCCTCTCCCTCTTCCCCCTCTCTCAATCTCTCCCCCTCTACCCACCTCTCTCAATCATTCCCCCTCTCCCCCTTTCGCCCCCCCCCTCCCCCTCTCCCCTCTCCCCCTCTCCCTTCTCCCCTCTCCCCTCTCCTCCCTCCCTCTTTCCCCCTCTCAATCATTCCCCCTCTCCCTCTTTCCCCCTCTCTCTCTCTGTCTCCCTCCCTCCCCCCCTCTCCCTCTTCCCCCCTCTCTCCATCTCTCCCCCTCTCCCCCTCTCAATCATTCCCCCTCTCTCAATCTTTCCCCCTCTTTCCCCCTCCCCCCTCTCCCTCTTCCCCCTCTCCCCCTGTCCCCCTCTCCCCCTTCCCCCTCTCTCAATCTTTCCCCCTCTCTCCCTCTCAAACATTCCCCCTCTCCCTCTTCCCCCCTCTCTCAATCTTTCCCCCTCTCCTCCTCTCCCTCTTTCCCCCTCTCTCGCTCTGTCTCTCTCCTCACCAAATCCTGTTATGCAATTTGTGGGCTATTTTTAGACTCAGCGGAGACGACAAAGGGAAGCTGATAGCGATTTTCTACGCCTTGTGACTAGTTAAATCAATTATTCAAGAAATTACTCTCTTTTCCTATGTCTTTCTCTCTCTCTCTCTCTCTCTCTCTCTCTCTCTCTCTCTCTCTCTATCTATCTATCTATCTATCTATCTATCTATCTATCTATCTATCTCTCTCTCTGTCTCTCTCTCTCTCTTTCTTTCTCTCTCTCTCTGTCTATCTGTCTCTCTGTCTATCTATCTATCTGTCTGTCTGTTTGTCTATCTATTTGTCTATCTATTTGTCTATCTATCTACCTATCTATCTATCTGTATCTCTCTATCTATCTATCTATCTGTCTGTCTGTCTGTCTGTCTCTCTCTCTATCTATCTATCTATCTCTCTCTCTCTATCTATCTCTCTATCAAGCTATCTATTCATACCTATCTATCGATCTCCATATCAATCTACCTCTAACTCTCTTTCATTTTATTTCTCTCACTCGCACTTTCTCGTCGTTTAAGCTTATTCCATTCTCAATTATTATTCAATATGTAAAAAGAAATATGAAGGAATTATGTTATGTTCTGCAATCTCGATGAAAAGTTGTAAGTGGAGTTTACGTAGATTTATATATATATATATATATATATATATATATATATATATATATATATATATATATATATATATATATATATATATATATATATATATATATATATATATATATATGTGTGTGTGTGTGTGTGTGTTTGTGTGTGTGTGTGTGTGTGTGTGTGTGTGTGTGTGTGTGTGTGGCAAAAACTATTTGTTATGTATAGTTTAGCTGCTAGTAAGACAGAAAAGAAAACAAGGAAAGAAAAGAAAAGAAAGAAAAAAAAAAGAAAAAAAAAATATATATATACATATATATATACATATATATATATATATATATATATATATATATATATATATATATATGTATATGTATACGTATATATATATAAATACATATAAAAAAAAAAAAAATATATATATATATATACGTATACATATACATATATATATATATATATATATATATATATATATATATATATATACATATATATATATATATATATATATATATATATATATATATATATATATATATACATATGCGCATTAGGGTGAAAAGAGAGGGAACTGCAATAAAGGAACAAAAAATGAAAGAAAAAAAACAAAAGGTTTAAGGAAAACTGGAAAAAAAAAATCTATCTGACCCTCACTCGTCCATCAAGCCGAGCGCTGGAGAGTCAATGGCTCGAAAATATTTATGAAAACTGAAAGAATACCGGCGTACTGTCACGTGATTGATAGCTCGACCGTTATTTCACAAGCTCACGGATCGACCGAATCTCCAGCTGAGTGACTTTTCACTTATCTGATTGATTTGCAAAGCGATTGATTATTAGAATGCTTTCTGATGGGCGAATGGCCGCTTAGGAAAGCACGGGATGATTGGCTAGTTAGTGTGATTGGCAGTTTAGCTTGTTATCGATCGTTTGGGACTTGTTTTTTTTTCAGTTTATTTGTTTGTTCAGTTTATTTCGTTTAGCTTATGTTATCGATCGTTTAGCACTTATTTTCTTCCGTTTATTGATTTATTCAGTTTATTTAGTTTAGCTTATGTTATCGATCGTTTAGGATTTATTTTCTTCCGTTTATTTACTTATTCAGTTTATTTAGTTTAGCTTATGTTATCGATCGTTTAGCCCTTATTTTCTTCCGTTTATTGATTTATTCAGTTTATTTAGTTTATCTTATGTTATCGATCGTTTAGCACTTATTTTCTTCCGTTTATTGATTTATTCCGTTTATTTAGCTTAGCTTCTGTTATCGATCGTTTAGCACTTATTTTCTTCCGTTTATTGATTTATTCAGTTTATTTAGTTTAGCTTATGTTATCGATCGTTTAGCACTTATTTTCTTCCGTTTATTGATTTATTCAGTTTATTTAGTTTAGTTTATGTTATCGATCGTTTAGCATTTATTTTCTTCCGTTTATTGATTTATTCAGTTTATTTAGTTTAGCTTATGTTATCGATCGTTTAGCACTTATTTTCTTCCGTTTATTGATTTATTCAGTTTATTTAGTTTAGCTTCTGTTATCGATCGTTTAGGATTTATTTTCTTCCGTTTATTGATTTATTCAGTTTATTTAGTTTAGTTCGGTCGTTTAGCACTTGTTTTCTTCCGTTTATTGATTTATTCAGTTTATTTAGTTTTGCTTATGTTATCGATCGTTTAGCACTTGTTTTCTTCCGTTTATTTATTTATTCGGTTTATTTATTTATTTATTTTAGCTTATGTTATCGATCGTTTAGCACTTATTTTCTTCCGTTTATTTATTTATTCGGTTTATTTATTTATTTATTTTAGCTTATGTTATCGATCGTTTAGCACTTGTTTTCTTCCGTTTATTTATTTATTCGGTTTATTTATTTATTTAGTTTAGCTTATGTTATCGATCGTTTAGCTCTTATTTTCTTCCGTTTATTGATTTATTCAGTTTATTTAGTTTAGCTTATGTTATCGATCGTTTATTTTCTTCCGTTTATTGATTTATTCAGTTTATTTAGTTTAGCTTATGTTATCGATCGTTTAGCACTTATTTTCTTCCGTTTATTGATTTATTCAGTTTATTTAGTTTAGCTTATGTTATCGATCGTTTATTTTCTTCCGTTTATTGATTTATTCAGTTTATTTAGTTTAGTTTATGTTATCGATCGTTTAGCACTTATTTTCTTCCGTTTATTGATTTATTCAGTTTATTTAGTTTAGCTTCTGTTATCGATCGTTTAGCACTTATTTTCTTCCGTTTATTGATTTATTCAGTTTATTTAGTTTAGCTTCTGTTATCGATCGTTTAGCACTTATTTTCTTCCGTTTATTGATTTATTCAGTTTATTTCGTTTAGTTCGGTCGTTTAGCACTTGTTTTCTTCCGTTTATTGATTTATTCAGTTTATTTAGTTTAGCTTCTGTTATCGATCGTTTAGCACTTATTTTCTTCCGTTTCTCTATTTATTCAGTTTATTTAGTTTAGCTTCTGTTATCGCTCGTTTAGGACTTATTTTCTTCCGTTTATTGATTTATTCAGTTTATTTAGCTTAGCTTATGTTATCGATCGTTTAGCACTTATTTTCTTCCGTTTCTCTATTTATTCAGTTTATTTAGTTTAGCTTATGTTATCGATCGTTTAGCACTTATTTTCTTCCGTTTATTGATTTATTCGGTTTATTTCGTTTAGCTTATGTTATCGATCGTTTATTTTCTTCCGTTTATTTATTTATTCAGTTTATTTAGTTTAGCTTATGTTATCGATCGTTTAGCACTTATTTTCTTCCGTTTATTGATTTATTCGGTTTATTTCGTTTAGCTTATGTTATCGATCGTTTATTTTCTTCCGTTTATTGATTTATTCAGTTTATTTAGTTTAGCTTCTGTTATCGATCGTTTAGCACTTATTTTCTTCCGTTTATTGATTTATTCGGTTTATTTAGTTTAGCTTATGTTATCAATCGATTAGGATTTATTTTCTTCCGTTTATTGATTTATTCGGTTTATTTAGTTTAGCTTCTGTTATCGATCGTTTAGCACTTATTTTCTTCCGTTTATTTATTTATTCAGTTTATTTAGTTTAGCTTATGTTATCGATCGTTTAGGATTTATTTTCTTCCGTTTATTTATTTATTCAGTTTATTTAGTTTAGCTTCTGTTATCGATCGTTTAGCACTTATTTTCTTCCGTTTATTTATTTGTTCAGTTTATTTCGTTTATCTTATGTTATCGATCGTTTAGCATTTATTTTCTTCCGTTTATTGATTTATTCAGATTATTTAGTTTATCTTATGTTATCGATCGTTTAGCACTTGTTTTCTTCCGTTTATTGATTTATTCAGTTTATTTAGTTTAGCTTCTGTTATCGATCGTTTAGGATTTATT
>NW_027213309.1:2500-12500 GCF_042767895.1 Penaeus vannamei | reverse complement strand
AGAGAGACAGACAGACAGACAGACAGACAGACAGACAGACAGACAGAGGGAGAGAGACAGACAGACAGACAGACAGACAGACAGACAGACAGAGACAGAGAGAGAGAGACAGAGAGAATGGCAATGGGATGGGAGGTTGATGACTTCAGTTAAAGAAAACCAAATAAGTATCTTTAGCTCTAGAACTTCGCAGTTGTTTGTAAAAGAAAATCCATATTAAAAAAATACTACCCTTATGGATGGTTATCAAACAAGAAAATGATTAGCTAGTCCTTGGCTGGCCGGATGGCAGAATATCCAGTTGATTGGTTAGTTGTGTCCACTAACCTGAATGTATGACAATGATTGGCACACTTTCTGACATTTTTTTATGACACTGGCATTCTTTCTGACTTTTTTATGACACTGGCATTCTTTGACATTTGTTTATGACACTGGCATTCTTTCTGACAATTTTTTATGACACTGGCACTCTTTCTGACATTTTTTTTTATGACACTGGCATTCTTTCTGACATTTTTTGACACTGGCATTCTTTCTGACATTTTTTATGACACTGGCACTCTTTCTGACAATTTTTATGACACTGGCATTCTTTTTGACATCTTTTTATGACACTGGCACTCTTTCTCTCAATTTTTACGTGTAATATGTAAACAAAACATTTACATTCCACAAACCCAAACATTTCATTCACTCAATTAAAAACAATAATAATGATGAAAATATTGATGATGATGATAATACATACATAAAAAGTCTATATATAAAGTCAGAGAACGTAGAATGTCTAAAAAGTTGGATCCGAGAAATAACATAAGTATACTCATATATATTACAAAGGATTATAATAGCTGGTTAAAAGGAATAAAAAATAACTAATAGATCATAATTATGAATAAGAATAACTGGTAATTCCAAGATACTTAATACATATGTATCATGGCTAAAAACAATTATAAAATTATTGGGAGGAATTGGAATTTGTTGAATACAATAAATAAGATTAAAAACATACATGGACATAAAATGCGAACCCTTCCAAGCGGATATATTTTTCACTCAACTTCTGCCTCAAAAAAAATCTGTAACATTACTATCGTCGTATACACTGTACTTTACTAAAAGGATTTTTCAAAGTATTTCTTCTCCTTTGCTTGTTTTGTTTGTAAATTTTATTAGAGTATGGGGAAGGGACAGAAAGGAATTTTGTAAAGCTTAATTTGGAAGAAGTATATCCTGTTTAGATACTTTATTATAAGATTGTGAAAGCAACAAGCTTGCCTAGTCCTTCCTGTAGACTGGGAGGAAGTCAAGGTCCAATATCCATTTGTAATTTAAGTTTGATAACATATAAACATGATTAGAAACAATCGTTAAGTTCAGTTATATATATATATATATATGTGTGTGTGTGTGTGTGTGTGTGTGTGTGTGTGTGTGTGTGTGTGTGTGTGTGTATATACACACACACACATATATATATATATATATATATATATATATATATATATATATATATATATATAGAGAGAGAGAGATAGAGAGGTGGGGAGAGAGAGAGAGAGAGAGAGAGAGAGAGAGAGAGAAAGAGAGATCGTCCCTAAAAAAAAAATCCACACTCCCATCTTGAACCTTCCAGAAGAAAAGTAAAGTTGGCAACGAAGGAAATCGAAGGAACCAGAAAGACATTTTAGGAACACCATTCTGTTATTTTCGAAGTACCGCGGAGTCGCTTCTACGGAACTATGCTTTAATTGATCGAAGAGCGAAACTAAATATATAACTGCTCTGTTAAAAGGAGTTTTAGTATTGTTTTCCTTTTCTTATTCTTCCTAAAGTTATGATAGTTCTTTGTTTATTATTTGAAAAATGAAATATCTTTTAAGGGAATATTTTAGTGAAGCAACTGGTTGGCCCTGAAATTATAAGTGAAACGTCTCTTGTGATGTAATTTAATTAATTGTCTAGCTGTAGGATATGGGACTGGTAGTTAAAAATACAATTAATCTTTCTATTTTGCTTAAACAATTCATTATCTTGTCGAGTTCAGAAATAAATGCACGTGTATAAATAAACCTTAATCAGGTGATATTTATTTAGCTTGTCCTTCCCTTTAACCTAGATTTATGTTAATCCAGTTATATCTATTTATATCCATCTTTTTATTTGGTTTAATTGCAATCTCTGTGAGTGTTTAGAATCTAAAAAGTAAGGATTTTATATGCTTATTGGTAATGGTCCTTGCTGACAGCTTCTCTCATAAATAGCGTCAGACGCATATATAGCTCACTTAATTAAATCTCTCAAAAGATTAAATTAAGTCTTAAAAAAAATAGACTGAAAATATACAAGTGCCATAACACATCACGCGTTTGGCTTTCCTATTGAAAAAAAGGATTTATTAGTTCAGCGTGCAAAGGAGAAGCATTCGAGAGGTAAATAGGAAGTAAATAGGAAGTCAGCTGCAGTGACAAACAGGGATGTCTTGCCTCTCTGGAGCGCTAATCTCCTTTGAAGATCCTTGTGTAAGCCTGTTTTTTAAAGGTCCAGATCGAGGGATTCCTACACTGATATCCTGTAGAGTTGTATAACAGCTGATATTGGTCCGCGGATCACCAATAGGATTTTCCTGTACGAAAATGTAAAAAAATAAGGATAAGTGTTTTGATGATGTGAACTGCACTGGAATTGCTGTGTAGAATTGGCATTCATTGCAGATGTTGAGTTTGAAGTGGTTTGTGTAGTTTACATCCTCAGGTGAGATATTTGATTCATTGATATAAGTATATAGGATGAATATAAAGGGGAAAAGAGAGAGAGAAGAGAAGAGATATCAGATTAGAAGAATAACCACGTTGTTGCTTGGTTGGCCTGGTTGGCTGCGGCACCAACAAACTCATTAGCAATAAATATATGTGTTTGTGTGTTTATATATATATATATATATATATATATATATATATATATATATATATATATATATATATGTGTGTGTGTGTGTGTGTGTGTGTGTGTGTGTGTACAGTATGTATGTATGTTTGTATATATATATATATTAACATATATATACGTATAAGTAAATATATGATATATGTATATATATATATATATATATATATATATATATATGTGTGTGTGTGTGTGTGTGTGTGTGTATATATATATATATATATATATATATATATATATATATATATATATATATATATATATATATATATATATATATATGTATATATAGATATATACATATATATATTACTATATATATACGTATATATATACATATACATACATACATATATATACATATAAATATACATTTATATGAGTGTACATACATACATACATATATATATATATATATATATATATATATATATATATATATATATATATATATGAAAATGAAACTAGCCACAATGAGAATTGAGAATAAGCGTGACGTTTCGCACTCTTCTCGAGTTCCTCATCAGACAAAAAACCGAAATGGATACTAGGAGAGAATTTTGTAAGTTTATATAGTGATAGAAAGGCTGGATGAACAAGATCTGAATCAGGTCTCAGGGGGAGGGTCAAGGTCAGAGAGTCTCTGGGAAGGCTTTGCTTTAGTGATGGTGTGTATCATCTAATCCCCATTGACCAGCACTCAAATTAAAGTTAGGCAATTTTCTAATTAAAAGATTCTCTGGCGTATCTGTCAGATACGCCAGAGAATCTAATGCTTGTTTTATTCATTTACGCGACGAAGGGCATCAGTTAAATTGGAAAGACGCCAAGCTAATTCATAGATCGTCAAACTCGTATGAAAGGAAAATAATTGAAGCCCTTTTAATTAGAAAATTGCCTAACTTTAATTTGAGTGTTATTAATGGGGATTAGATGATATTCACCTCATCACTTGTTAGCAAGGCAACTTCCCCAGGACTCTTCGACCTTGACCCTCCCCTGAGATATGATTCCAGATCTTGTTCATCCTGCCTCTCTATCACTATGCCAACTTGCCAAAGTGTCTCCTAGTATCCATTTCGGTTTTTTGTCTGTTGAGGAACTCGGAGAAGAGTTCGAAACGTCACGCTTATTCTCAATTCTCATTGTGGCTAGTTTCATTTTCTTTTTGTGTTCACGTGATTGTGTTTGTGCTTGTGTTCATATATATATATATATATATATATATATATATATATATATATATATATATATATGTATGTATGTACGTATGTGTGCATATATATATATGAATGTTTACATATATATGTGTACACAAACATACACACACACACACACACACACATACATACATACATACATACATACATATATATATATATATATATATATATATATATATATATATGTGTGTGTGTGTGTGTGTGTGTGTGTGTGTGTGTGTGTGTGTGTGTGTGTGTGTGTATGTATGTATGTATGTATGTACTATATATATCACATATGCTGAAACCAAAGACATTTCAATCTCATAAATAAAAGTAAAACACGACCATTAATACATCCTTCCCCATTTTAAAACACTCCAAGTTATTTATTCCACGGCAACTTAAGCAAAATTCCCCTGAATTTAGGGCAAGCAGCTCGTCTCTTCTTAAACATGTTTGTCAACAAGAGGATCGCAAATTAAACGAGAGTGGAACACGTCCTTGTAATTCTGAAATAAGACTGAAGTCACGTTGAGCTGAAAGGCCACAGCAGTCGAGGCAGACCGCCGTCTTGTGTTCAGAATAATCTTTTATGTATCATATTTTTATTTTTATTTTTATTATATTATCGTTTATTATTATACGCTTGTTTGCATTTCTTCTCATTTTTATTTGTATTTTATCGTTTGTTATTATACGTTTTTTTTTTGTTTTTTTTTTTTGTTTTTTGCATTTTTTCTCTATTTAAGAAATTCGTGAAGATGGAATAATTTTTTAAAATGATTATGAAGGTAGGAAGGAAGGAAAGGTAAGGAAGAACAGAATGTCTTGAAGAATTCGAGGTGAAGGACAAAACTGAGACATAAATGAAAATATTAGATGATGAAGACGCTTGCATGAGGAGAATATTCCAATTAACAAAATAATAATTATGATTAAATTTATGATGATGCTGATAAGGAAAACGATCATAATAATGATGATGATGATGATGATATAATAGTGTTAATAATAATAATGATGAAAAGAATGTAAACCATGACTATATTAATAGTAATAACAATGATGATGATAGTTATTTTCATGGTAATAATGGTAGTAATTATGATAATTAAAGCGACTTGTAATAATAATGATGATGACATTAATTATAATGATAATGGTAATAGAAATAATAATTATGATAATTGTTATTGTTATCATTATTACCATTTCCTTACTACTATTACTATTACTACTAGTAGTAGTAGTATCAAAATAATAATGATGATTAAATGAATCATGATACTGATAAGGCAAATAATTATAATAATGATATAATAATGATGATGACAAAAGGAATATAAACTAACAGTAACAACAATGATGGTAATAGTAATTATAATAATAATGGCAGTAATGATGAGGATAATAATGACAATTGTGATAGTAACGGTAATAATCATAATGATCACAACAATAACAGAAATAATAGAAATTATAATCACCAGTATTATCATTATAATACCCTTACTACTACTACTCCTATGATTATCATTATTATAATTATCATCATAATTAACATTAACGATAAATCACATTCCTGCATCCGAGCAATGTTTATATTTGGGAATAACACAAGGATCTTCCACAATCGTAGGAATCGCAGTCAGTCTCTTCTCAAACAGAACTTTGTAAACACGAGTATCGCAAATTACAAGAGCTTTGATTCCAGTCCTGTAATTCTGAAATCAAGCTGATTGCAAGCTGAGATGGAGTGCCACTTCCTTCTCTTCATGCACTGTTGCTCGCCAGTCTTTGCAACATCCTATAGTCGAGTGGGTTAAAGGATTGATACGTGCACTCTTCGTCTGGAGTGGGATGAAGAATGGTATTATTCGGCCCCGCCCCTAAAATAAATAAAAAAATAAATAGATAAAAATAAAAATAAAAAATAAATATAAATAAATAAACACAATTAATCCCCATCCAACTGAACCAAAAACAAGGCTATATATGAACAACTTTCGTACCGTAAAACCATCGAAGAGAGAGTGAGTGAAAAAGAGATAGATAGAGAGAGAAAGGAGAAAGAAAGAGAGATGTTACTCTGTATCTAACGAGGCAACGAGCTATGGACTATAAAAAAAAAAATAAAGAGATAAAACAAAAAGTATAAGACAATCCAGACTCGAGATAATCAAAGACCTCTACCAAGAAATTCTTCTCATACGTGATTTTCATATAATTCGGCTACGACCTCTTAAGAAACACGGACGAATGAACTGCATAACTTATTAAAGGTATTAATAGTTTTTTGTTAGTCGTTACGTCAAAATTTCGGCGTCGTCGGAGAGAAAGCTATTTATATAACAACGAATAAGACAAAAGCGATGGAAAAAATCGTATAAGTACGTTTTTCCATTAACAGCTATTCATTTGATAAAAGAAAAAGGAGAAATAGCCATTAAAAGAAAAACAAAGAACGACGGATAACAAACAATCAAAACAGAAAACGGAGAATGTTTCCAATAATTTTTTTTCTTGAAAATCTAGTTATAAATATTTGTCCTTACATAACCTCTTATCCTACTAATATACAACTAGTAATCTCATCAGTTGTATGACCAATACAGTCTTCATTTGATTGGTTGGAAGATTGGATGTTCAATAGATAAATGACAAGCGAAGTAATTAATAACATCAAGGATCAACTTCCGTGATCGAGGAATCATCAGTTGTGTGACCTTCGGTTCATCTGACCTGATGGCTGGTGGAGTGGTTGAGGGAACAGGTGAAATGATATGTATAAACATGTTTGTGCGTGTACACACATACACACACAGCAACACACACACACACACACACACATATTTATATATGTATATATATTTGTATATGAATATATATATATATATATATATATATATATATATATATATATATATATATATATATATAGTGTGTGTGTGTGTGTGTGTGTACATGTACACACACACACACACACACACACACACACACACACACACACACACACACAACACATACACATACACACATGGCACACACACACACACACACACACACACACACACACACATAATATATATATATATATATATATATATATATATATATATATATATATATATATATATGTATGTATATATGTATATATGTATATATAAATATATACACACAAACACACACACACACACATACACACACACACACACACACACACACACACACACACACACACACACACACACACACATATATATATATATATATATATATATATATATATATATATATATATATGTATGTGTGTGGGTGTGGGTGTGGGTGTGTGTGTATATCATATACAAACATGTGTGTGTGTGTGTGAGTAAATGTACACAGTTGCTCAAACTATAGATAGATATAGAGAGCGAGAGATAAGATGAATAGATAGATCAATAAATATGTGTACATGAGTAAAGAAAACACGAAATAAAATAATAATAATAAAACTGAACAGCAAAGCAAATTGGTTTCAGTTCTTCCCTTTCAGCTGAAGGCAAACAGTCCCCTTCTCAAAACAAGAACATCGCAAATTACAGGAGACAGCAGCCCAGTCTTGTAATTCTGAAATAGATTAACTTTGATCTGAAAGAGCAGTTTGTCTTCGCAACTCAGATGTGCTTGTCATTTTTTTCTTTCTTTTTATAGAAACGAAAAAGTAAAATTAAATAAAATAATCCATGGTCTGATGCTGTTATTTGTCAGTCTGTCTTTCTATCTATTTATCAAAAACACATGATAAATCAGAAGTGTCTTCAAACTATTTTTTTTTATTATTATTATTATTATTATTTTACTCATTGTAAATTATGACGTCGGTTTAATTTTTTTACATAAAAATTACTTTTCATTGACCTGAGCAAAAAAAAAAAATCAAACCGTAAAAGAAAATATTTAATAAATAGAAAGAAAGTAATATATCAGGATGTAAAAAATGGGAAAGGTTAAAAATGTTCGAAAAAAAATCAATATGATGTCTGACTTCGTGTCTTTCTTTCCTTTGCATCAAAAATGTATTTCAAAATGTGTCTATTTTTATCAAAATGTGTCTAACAGTAAAAATAATAATAATAATAATAAATAAATAAAAAGAGAGAGAGAGACAAAAAACACGCTTTTCTTTTCTTTTTCTTTCAATTTAATAGACTTCAACAAAATATCCTTAACATTCATGTGTCTATTGTGTGTGTATGTGAACATGTGCACCATACATGCAAAGCTGAATTTACGCACATACTTTTATACTAATACCTATGTGCGTATTCGTACGTTTGTGTGTATTTACCTTACCATACGGGTTCCCAACATAAGGACCATGGGATACTTTGTGTGTGTGTGTGTTTTTTTTTTTTTTTTGGGGGGGGGGCAAGGAGCAGTATAAAAACCATGAATTTGAATTATATTGGATTTTGTCTCACCTACGGTACCTACAGGTAATCATCTCACATCAGTGAATTGGAATCTTTCCATGTAGTGCCCTATAACTGTTGGTACCATAACACTATTTATAACTAAGCAATAACTGAAACAACAAATGACAGACAATCAACAGGGGGCCAAGGAGATCATTATAGATTGGTCAGTGGTCACAGATCATTTTTATTAACAATGTTTAGTCATTATTATTATCATCATTACTATTATTATCATCATCCTTACTATCATTATCATCATCCTTACTATCATTTTCATCATTACTATTATTATCATCCTTACTATCGTTATCATCATCATTAATATTATTTTCATCCTTACTATCGTTATCATCACCATTACTATTATTATCATCATTCTTACTATCATTATCATCATCCTTACTATCATTTTCATCATCATTACTATTATTATCATCATTCTTACTATCAGTATCATCATCCTTACTATCATTTTCATCATCATTACTATTATTATCATCATTCTTACTATCAGTATCATCATCCTTACTATCATTTTCATCACCATTACTATTATTATCATCATTCTTACTATCAGTATCATCATCCTTATTATCATTTTCATCATTATTACTATTATTATCATCATCCTTACTATCATTATCATCATCCTTACTATCATTTTCATCATTACTATTATTATCATCCTTACTATCGTTATCATCATCCTTACTATCATTTTCATCATTACTATTATTAGCATCATCCTTACTATCATTATCATCCTTACTATCATTTTCATCATCATTACTATTATTATCATCCTTACTATCGTTATCATCATCCTTACTATAATTTTCATCATCATTACTATTATTATCATCCTTACTATTATTATCATCCTTACTATTATTATCATCATCCTTACTATCATTTTCATCATCATTACTATTATTATCATCCTTACTATTATTATCATCATCCTTATTATCATTTTCATCATCATTACTATTATTATCATCATTCTTACTATCATTATCATCATCCTTACTATTATTTTCATCATCATTACTATTATTATCATCATCCTTATTATCATTTTCATCATCATTACTATTATTATCATCCTTACTATCATTTTCATCATCATTACTATTATTATCATCATCAAGGTTGGGAACCACTGGGCTACAGGTTCACCAATTATCAGAGGAAAAATATGAAGTGAAATCTCCTATTGTCACAAAGGGCTTCAGACACTCAATTGAGTAAGGCTTCAGGGACGACCAAAGTACGAGAATCAAAGGATTTCATGATTTTCAGACTTTCAGGAAAACAAAATTGCGATTTTTCAAGCTCAAAAAAAAACAAAACAGAAATCACACGTACCTTTCACATCAACAA
>NW_027213307.1:10000-12500 GCF_042767895.1 Penaeus vannamei | reverse complement strand
ATATATGGTTTTTCATATACTTTTTTGTTTTTTTTCTCCTTTTTTTTCTTTTTTGATGTCTACTAAAATCATAATAACATTTTGTTTATATTCTTCGTTATGAAATTGATTAATACAAAAGAAAAAATGATAATTGAAGATAAAGATAAAAGAACCAATAATAATAAAGGAAATCGTTTCAGTGAAATAGTACCGTGTAGGAACGCCCAGTCCAGTAGCCCCTATAACCGTGAGAGTAAATAACCTCTGTTTCAGTTGAATCGTTCTCCGCCCCCCTCACTACCTCCTCCCCCCTTCCTCCTTCTCCATCTCCCCCTCGCCCCCTCACTCCTCGTCCCCCCAGCCTCCTCCTTTTCCCTACCTCCCCCACCCTTTGAGCCTCGTCCCCCCTCACTCCCTCCTTCTCCTACCTCCCTACCTCCTCCTTCCACACCTCCCCCTTACCTCCTCCTTCCACATTCCCCCCACCCCTCTGAGCCCCGCCCCTGACTCCTCCTCCTCCTTCCCCCCAACCCCCCCTCCTTCCCCACCTCCCCCCACTCCTTTGATTCTCTCCTTTCCATTCCCTCTCCCTTGCTTTACCTCCCACACATCTCCCTTTGTTTGTCTCCTTCAACTTCTTCCACTAACGTTCTACCCTAGTATCCTACCCCAATATGCTACACCAATATGCTTATTATTATTATCATTATCATTATCATTATTATTATTATTATTATTATTATTATTATTATTATTATTATTATTATTATTATTATTATTATTATTATTATTATTATCATTATTATTATTATTGTTATTATTATTATCATCATCATCATCATCATTTTCCTTACCTAATTATCCCCCTCTCTCTACCTCCCCCTTGGTCCCTTCCTTCCAACCTCCCCTACCCCCACCCTCACCCCGATACCTTTCCTACCCCCGGAACCCCGATCTTTCCCGACCCCCACATCACCCCTATGGTCTCCCCTTCTCCCCTACCTCACCCAATGACCTTCCCTACCCCCTTCACCCCCTCCCCCAAACCCTACTTCCCCATTTATTCCCCTTTCTCTCCCCCTTGAACCCCCAACACCACCTTCCCTGATCTTCCCTACCCCTTCACCTCTTCCCCCCAAACCCACCTTCCCGGACCTTCCTAACCCTTTCATTCCCTCCCCCCAACACCACATTCCCCTGACCTTCCCTACCCTCTTCACCTCTTCCCCCTTCACTCCCCTCCCCCACCCAGCTTCCCCATCCAAAACCCCACCTTTGACCTTTCCCCTTCCCCCTTCACCCTTCATCCCCTCCCCCAACCTCACCCCCGGACTTTCCCCGACCCCTTTCCCCTTTCCCCCTTCACTCCCCCCACCCACCCAACTTCCCTATCCCCAAAACCTCCCCTTTTGACCTTCCCCTCTTCCTTCACCCTTCTCCCCCATGATTTCCCCCTCACCCCCAACCTCACCCCTGGACGCTCCCCTACCCCTTCACCCCCTCCCCCCTTCATCCCCTCCCCAACTTCAACCCCTGGACCCTCCTCTACCCCTTCCCCCTCCCTTCACTCCCCTCCCCCACCCAGCTTCCCCATCCAAACCCCACCTTGACCTTCCCCTTCCTTCACCCCCTCCCCCTTCATCCTCCCCAACCCCCAACCTTCCCCTGACCCCTCCCCTACCCCCTTCACCCCCTCCCCCCCACCCTATTCACCTATTCCGGCCAGATACTCGTTCGATCCCTCGCTTTATGGTTACACGAGGCCAATATATTACGCTAATCTTTGCGTTGGTCATTGCCTTCCAAATCCGGTCACTCTGCTATCTCTCTCTGTCTATTCCTCTCTTTATCCTTCTCTTTTCATCTTCCCTTTTGTATTGTTTTCGTTACATGTTCCTCTGTTTTTGTTTTTGTTTTCTTCTTCTTCTTTTTCTTCTTCGTTCTTTCTTTCTGTGTGATTCTTCTTTCTTTTCTTTTGTATTCCTCTGTATTTTTGTCATCCTATTTTTTTCTTTGTCTATGTTTTTATTCTATTTTTCGTCCTTTGTCTTTGTGTTTATCTTTCTTTTTTGTGTTTTATCACGTGCTCTATTCTCCTCTTCTATCTTTTTAACCTTCCTTTTGTATTTTCTTTAAACTTCTCTTTTTTTTCACTTCTTTGATGTTCTTATCCTTTCCTATCTCTCTGTTCCTCTTCCTCTCCCTCTTTCCTTTCCCCTCCATTTCCTTTACTCTCTCCCTCGCCCCTTTCCTCCACCTCATCCCTCTCCCTCTCCTTCTCTCCTTATCTATCGCCACCCCCCCCTACCCACCCCACCGTTCTCCCGAGCATTCCCTTTCTCCACTCCATCCCTAGGCAAGATAATGAGAACGCCCGATTCCCGATTCCCGATTCCCGATTCCCGATTCCCGACCTGTTCTCGCCCCGAATGCTAAGCTCGATTCCCACCCGGCGAGATAGCGTGTAACTTGTGTTTCTCTCTCCTGTTCTCTGCTTATCCTGTGCGTCGGGGGTTGC
>NW_027213307.1:0-5000 GCF_042767895.1 Penaeus vannamei | reverse complement strand
AAATGTGAACTACAAAGAAAGTGATTGCAGATATCTCTCATATTCATGTGTGTGTGGTTGTGTGTGTGTGTGGTTGTGAGTGTGTGTGTGGTTGTGTGTGTGTGTGTGAGTGTGTGTGTGTGTGTGTGTGTGTGTGCGTGTGTGTGTGTGCGTGAGGTTGTGTGCGGTTGTTTTCATTTTCTTTGTTTTTATGTGTCTACTCATAAGTTGATGTGTACATGTATGCGTATGTTTGTGTATGTACATGTCTTTCCATGTGCACGCCTATGCCGGTGTGTTTGTATATATGCATTATACCTTCACCCAAAACAATAACAAACAAACTATTACAAATCTCTCATACAATCCGAAGCGCTTATATACATAAACAATTGACATCCTCAATACAATATCCGGAGAAGTAAAAACAAGAATCAAAAGAAAAAGAAGAAAAAAAGGGGGAGGGGAAGGAAGAGAGGGAGAGGGAGGGAGGAGGGAGTGGCCTAGAGGAGGAAAATAGGGGGGGAGGAAGGGGGGAAGGAAACAAGGAGGGAGGGGGGGGGAGAGAGGGAAGGGAGAGGGAAGGGGGGAAAGGGGGAAGGAGGGAGGGGGAGGGGACAGAGGGATGGGGGAAGGGAGGGAGGGAGAGAGGGATAGAAAGAACGAGAGAGGGGGAGGGAGGGAGGGAGGAGAGAGGATAGGGAAAAAAGAGAGAGGGAGGGGGGAGGGGGGGAGAGAGGATAGGAAAGAAAGAGAGAGGAGGGAGGGAGGGAGGGAGAGAAACAAAATGCCCGACTTGTAAACAAAGATTGGATGACACTGAGGGAAGGAAAGGAGAGGGAGAGGGGAGTGAAAGATTAAGAAAAAGAGACGGCCAAGCAAACAAACATCAAGAGAGAGGAAGAGAAAGAGAGAGAAGAGACAGAGAGAGAGAGAAAGAGAGAGAGAGAGCGAAACAGAGAGAGAGCGAGACAGAGAAAGAAAGAAAGAGAGCGATAGAAAGAAAGAGAAAAAGACGCAATAAGACAAACAGAAAAAAATATATAACAAGACCAATAAAGAGAAAGAAATAGAGATAAAGAACAAGAGAGAGAGATCACTTGCTTTAACAATGCTAACCGCAGAGACGATTCACTAGGGATCTTATTGAACAAATTGATATATGATACTCGAGAGGCAGCTTGAGAGAGCCTGTGACGCAACCCCGATATAAGAAACTCTCTTCCCCCCCACCCCACCCCCACGACCGCAACTCCTCCCCCTCCCCCTTACCCGGCCACCATCGGTCAAAACTGCCTTTTCAGATGTTTTGTGTCTTGCTTAAGATTTCTGTTTGTGTGTTTGTTTGTTTGTTTGGTTCCTCTTTTTTATTCTTTTTATTTTTCCGGTTGTCTCTCTTTCTCTATCTCTCTGTCTGTCTGTCTACTTCTCACTCTCTCTTTCTCACTCTCTCTGTTTTTTTTATATATATATAAATATATATATATATATATATATATATATATATATGTATGTATATCACACACACGCAAGCACTAACCCCCCCTCTCTCTCTCTCTCTCTCTCTCTCTCTCTCTCTCTCTCTCTCTCTCTCTCTCTCTCTCTCTCTCTCTCTCTCTCTCTCCATCTATCTATCTATCTCCTTATATCGGTCGATCGATCTATCTCACAGATACACTTTTTCTTTTTATCTTTCGAGTTCCGCACCAGCCGTTACAGCGAAAGGACGCGTTTTTTGACCTGCTGTGACCAAGTGTGACCCCCTTTTGCCTGAACCCCCAGTCAATGTGACCTTTCGATTTCTAGTGAACGAGTGCGTGACTATCTATATGGATCCAAAGCGACTTACAGTGATAAAAATATAATGATAATAATAATAACAATAATGATACTACTACTACTACTACGACTAATAATAATAATAATAATAATAATAATAATAATAATAACAATAATAATGATAATAATAATAATAATGATAATAATGATAATAATAATAATAATGATGATGATAATATTGAATTTATACCAGATGAATTATTAGTTATATGAGGAATCTGTATGGTCTCTACGTTGACTCAACTTAAGCCAATAGATGAGGTCTGATGAGTGATATTTTGGCGAATTATCTGACCTCAGAACACCTGTCTATATGATGGAGACACAGGACAGTGTTGTTGTTTTTTTGACAGTGATGGACATTTCGGCTAGTAACACGAATACCGAGAACGAACGAATAAAGAAAAGGGTAAAGAAGTAGTCAAGTTACGACTCTGCAGAACATGTATCACTCAGATATCTATGTGCATACTTCCAGAGGGATACACATGGAGACAAATACCGCTGGGTGTCTCGAGTCCTGAATATGACCCCCTTTAATAAAACTAAAGAACCCCTGGAATAAAATAATAATAATAATAATAAAATAAAATAAAATAAAATAAAATAAATAATTTTAAAAAAATAGGTCGAAAGGATATCTATGTACGGTGTGAGAAGGAAGGAATTCTTACACGTATGGCTATTACCGGAGAGGCAGGAGAAATCTTCGAGATTATCGGAGCTTATGGCCAAAGGACGCTGTACTAACCTCGTTGTGTTCGATGTCCCGAGGGAAGTTGATGCCAGTGAGATCACGGAAAACAATTAAAAGGTCTACACGATAAGCGTATTAAATCTAATGATAGGATGGCACAACATCGCATCATCACATAAAAAGGGAAAAAAACATCACACTATCAAAATTGTTGAGATCACCTTTCACCCTTTCACGTGTGCTGTCTTCAAATCACTCACCCCATTTATACCAACTATTCAAGATAGTGTCACGGGGCGCTGGATTAAAGAAGCATCAGCCTGTTCTGCCTTCTCGCAACCCCATCCCATTTCCTCGCCTTAACGATAAGGCAGAATTCCCCCAACCTGGGAGGATAAATGCTGTGAGGTGTGGTGTGCGAAACAAGTAGGTCTATCCAGCATTGCTATCGGCATCACTTCCTGCTCTAGCACCAGTTTCAGTGCCAGTTTCAGCACCTGCTACTTCGGCATCGACTTCAGTACCTGCTTCGACACCGATACCCCTTTCGGCATCTGCTACAACACATGTCTCATCACCTGCATTAGTTCCGGCTTTTGCACTTGTTTCAGTTCCAGCACCGACCCTTTCGTCACGAGAAAGAAACGACCTACTCAAATGTTGATGCCAAAAAATAGAACAAGTGATGCTCATGATACAACAACGCAGCAACTATAATCTCAGGAAAAGAAAATCAGTGGTCTTTGGACAACAACGGTTTACCTATCTACAACCTACAACTCAGAAATCATCAGCTGACACCTGATGGCCCCCTACCACTTAAAGTGCACCACAATGGAACATTAAGATTTAATAAAACACTGTATAATCATATACGTGTTTTTTCAGTTATTAGATAGTTAACAAATAAGGTGAGCACTAAAGTGAACCTCTTCAGGCATGTATATGTAATGTTTGATTTTGGCCCTTAAGTCAATATATGTTCAGTCAGATTGGCCAGATACTTCAGCATCTTTCCCTGGCTTTTTGGAGGGCATGTAAACAGTTCTGTAAATAATTTGTTCAAATCAAATCAGATCTCTGTTTCTCTCTCTCTGTCTCTGTAACTCTCTCTCTCTCTCTCTCTCTCTCTCTCTCTCTCTTTCTCTCTTCTTTCCTTCTTTTTTCTTTTTTTTTCTCTCTCTCTTCCCCCTCTCTATCTCTCTTCCCCCCTCTCTCTCTCTCTTGCCCCTCTCTCTCTCTTGCCCCCCTCTCTCTCTCTCTCTCTCTCTCTCTCTCTCTCTCTCTCTCTCTCTCTCTCTCTCTCTCTCTCCCTCTCTCTCTCTCTCCCTCTTTTTTTCCCCCCCTCCCTTCCTCTCTCCCTCCCTCCCCCTCCTCTCTCTCTCTCTCTCGCTCTCTCTCTCTCTTTCTCTTTCTATCTCTCTCTCTCTTCTTTTTTATTTCATCTATCTATCTATTTTCTCTATCTCTCTCTCTCTCTCTTTCTCTCTCTCTCTCTCTCTCTCTCTCACCACTTTCACTCTCTTTTTATCTTTCTCCTCGCTCCCCCCCCCTTTTCCCTTTTTTTTTTTTCCCCCCTTTTTTTTCTAAAAAAACACACACACACACACACATACACTTTTTCACCTTATTTTCTCCTCCCTCTCCCCCTCACTTCCTCCCCCTTCCTTTTTTTTTCTCTCCCTCACTACCACCACCCTCTCTCTCTCTCTCTCTCTCTCTCTCTCTCTCTCTTTTCTCTCTCTCTCTCTCTTCTTCTCTTTCCCTCACTCACCCTCACCTCACCCCTTCCTTTTCTCTCTCTTACTAATTCTCTCTCTCTCTCTCCTCTCTCTCTCTCTCTCTCTCTCTCTCACTCTCTCCCTCTCCCTCTCTCTCCCTCCTCTCCTCTCCTCTCCCCACTCTCACTCTCACCCCTCACCCTCACTCTCACTCTCCTCTCTCTCTCCCTCTCTTCTTTCTCTCATCTCATTTTTTCCCCCCCACTCACTCCCCCCTTTCACCTCACCTCACTCTCACTCACCCCACTCACCACCCCACCCACTCTCAGTCTCTTTTACCCTCCCTTACCCTTCTCTCTCTCTCTCTCTCTCTCTCTCTCTCTCTCTCTCTCTCTCTCTCTCTCTCTCTCTCCTCCCTCCCCCCTCTCTCTCTCTCTCTCTCTTTCTTTTCTTTTTTTTTCTCTCCTCCTCTCTCTCTCTCTCTCTCTCTCGCTCTCTCTCCTCTCTCCTCTCTCTCTCTCTCTCCCCTTTCTCTCTCTCTCTCTCTCTCTCTCTCTCTGTCTCTCTTTTTTCTATCTATCTATCTCTCTCTCTCTCTCTCTCTCTCTCTCTCTCTCTTTGATCAGTAATGAGGTAATGTATGAGAGCATAACTCTCTTTGTATGTGCATTGTTAATTAGCGAATCTGTGGTAATGATAATGATAATCTTGTATAAGCTTGGTACTATTGATGAGACGGGACAGTATTGAGTGTGATTATGATA
>NW_027213306.1:50000-60000 GCF_042767895.1 Penaeus vannamei | reverse complement strand
GACACTTCCACCACGTAACTGATAAAGAAGAAGAAGAAGAAGAAGAAGAAGAAGAAGAAAGAGAAAAAAAACTGTCTCGTTGGAATTCGCAGACACAGACGCGTTCGAAGCAAAACAGTACATCCTCTATTATCGTGCATAATTAGATTGTAGAATGATAATAGTGATAATTGGTACCGAGTACAACGCAGGACAGACTCAAACCGAGCCACGCCATTCCTGAGGGGAAGGCTGGATCAGTAGCAACTCGAGGAGGTGTCATGGCGAGGTGTCATGGCGTCTGATGCAATCTTTTGGGGAAAAAAAAGAGGCCACTGGGTTTATTTCGATGACGTCACAAAAGTTACGGTTGCTTTGTGAATATGATGATCATTTTGGGCTTTTGAATTTTCAAAAAAAAAGATGGAAAATAATGGTCTTAATAGTTATATTTTCACTGAACAATCATTAAAAACAGACGCCATGACACCTCGAGTTACTACTGATCCCCCCCCCTCCCCCCCCCAGAGTACGACCTCCCCGTTCGGAGCCTCACTCGCGCGGTTTCATTCGAATCCGTGCGAAAATGGCTTCGCTTCAGCTGAGAATCGACCTTCCCGTCGGACTCGCTGGTCGTAGTAATTGGATATGCGTCAACAATTTAATTGCCGGATGATAACGACTCGCATCTCTATTGGTAACCTGTCATTTATGCGGTGAAGTGAGAGATTCCGGGGCGGGAGGTCATTATTACGTATGGTAATAATGGCTAGGGCAATTAGCGAAGCGTGATTATATGTATTAGGAAGGACGGGGTGGGAGGGGGGGGTAAGGGGGAAGGGTGAAGGGGGGGAGGGGATCATCACCGTCATTTGAGGTTGATGATAATTATCGTTCATCTTTCATACAAACCATATGCATATCTATAGTTTTTTTTTTTTTTTTTTTTTTTTTTATCATCTTTAAGATTTATTTCCATTCGCTATAACGTCGATTTTATATTGGATTGATTTTGCACGTGATGAGGAAGGTCGTCTGAATGAAGCTTTAAGTAAATCATTTTAGTTCATTATAGTTCCAGACAAGAGTCATAATGCTGTAAATCCTGGGATTAACTGATAGAGGAATGACAGTGATAAGATAATAATAATGATAGTGATAATAATGATAATGTTGATGATAATGAAAACCTATGATATTAGTGATGATAATAATGATAATATCTAGATAAGAGTCATAATGCTATTATAGATATGACAGGAATTATGACGATGATGGCTTTGATATGATAATGGTAATGATAGTGATGATAATGATGATGGTAATGACAAATCATGATATTAATGATGGCAATAATGATAATGATATACGACTACTGTTAATAATGATAATGATGTACTACTGCTGTTAATATAATGATTATAGAATACTAACAATGATAAAAGTAATAATATAATAATGATGATGATAATGATAGTATTGATAATAATAATGGAATGATCATAATGATAATTATAAAAATGTTGTTGATGATGATAAAATTAAAAGCCATATTAATTATAGTAATGATAATGATAATAATAGTGTTGATAATCGTAATCACAACGACAACGAGAAATAATGAACACTTGAAATGGAGAAAGAGGTTTACAACTCTACCTTTCCTTCTACGGTTACACTTCCCTTCAGGATAATCAATGATTGAAATTCTATATTTCACACAAACACACACACGCATACACATACACATACACATATACATATATGTATATTTGTATATAAAAACATAAGTGTAAATATATATATATATATATATATATATGTATATATATATATGTATGTATATATATATATATATATATATATATATATATATATATATATATATATATATATATATGTATGTATGTATGTATGTATGTATGTATGTATGTATGTATGTATGTATGTATATGCATATATATATATATATATATAGATAGATAGATAGATAGATAGATAGATAGATAGATAGATAGATAGATAGATAGATAGATAGATAGATAGATAGATAGATAGATAGATAGATAGATAGATAGATAGATAGATAGATAAATAGATAAAGATAGAGTGATAGATATGTATCGATAGATACATGAAGCTGTTACTAAGAGTACCGCCAAGGATATCAATCACCAAAAGGCGCAGTTGGCTAATTACTTTGACATTAATAACGGCTGTAAATGATATTAGTAATTAGTTAGATGACCCACCTGCTCACGTCGGCCGATTCTGACCTGTGACAACAAACATTAAATTCTAGAAGCTTCAGTGTGATTTGTGAGATGTCTTTCACTGTGTAATGGTAATATGTCTTCGGATAAGTATTTTGTGTTTGGTATAATCTTTATGAGGCGTCTGTTTCTTGATTGATTATCAATTATGAATTGTCAATTAGCCGTTAATTTTTATCAGAGTTATAGGCCTACATGATATCTTCCCCCTAGTTGCTATCATGATAACGAAGCCTAAAAAATTAACAATATTCACTTCACAAAATACAACATGATCGAATGCAGATTCCATAAAAAAGAAACAAACTCTAGGATCCTTTATAAGAAGTTAAGAAAAGATTGAATAACAGTGAAAACGTTTTCTTTTGTTTACGTTCCATTCGAAATACGTTTATTCCCAAACGTTCATGTAGATATATTTCCCAGCGCTGGATATATGTTGTGTAAATTGAAAAGGCAATAGAACACCCACTGGCTTTGCCTTTCAAAAGATCCAGATTTTTTTTTCGGACTGTAATTGAATTCATATCAGTGAGTGTAATATCAAAGCTTATTAGTTTTACGTTTATTAATGGGTCGCCGCGTTTTATTATATGACGTATTCAATTGTAATAGTATAAGGGTCGAGATATTCATGTTGTCTATGGTATTTTAACATTGACATTAAATATCATCAAGAGATATTTGGCAATATGATTATGCACGCTGTGAATTTGATATTGTTGTAACATAATACAGCGTGATGATTATTACGTTTTGGTGTCATTAGGTTAGATTACAACACAGGAACGAGTTTATACTAATTAATAGACTTCAATGCTGATGGTAAAATAATTAAAGATTCTTTTTGAAAAGCGGCTATCAGTATTTAAAATTTCGCGCCCGATGGAACTCACAAACTGTCCTTTGTCGCCATTGGTTGAATCAGTTCCGCCATGATTAAAAAGTAACCAATCAGATGCGAAGATTTAGATGTAAACAAACACAGCTGATCAGGAAATTAGGGCAACGCACGTGTGAGTAAGCTTTCATTTATAATTTTATAAAAACATATTTACACGACGATGCTTGTAATTCATGTTTTGAATCAGAAATTAGATCAACAACCGACAAATGTACCGAACAATAACAATTCATCTTTAAAGAAATGGAGTATTTAACACTCAAAACAAAAGTGTAAAGACATCGATTTGATAGATAAATAGATAATCAGTTATTTAAGAGATAAGCTGAAGAGAATAGCAACGGAAAGAATAGAAAAAGATGCATAAGATAAAGAAGATGGATTTAAATGGATAGGAAATAAAGGTACTGATGTAAATAATGATAATAATGATAATGGCGATAAGAATGATACTGTATATGGCTGCAATGAAAATGATAAAATTGTGGATATAGTGGTTATATGTTGTCCTTCATTTCCTTTATTTATTTATCATTTTATTTATGATTCTATATTGTTTAATTGGCGAGCGTGAAGCAGGATTTTTCACTGATATCAGTTGATCAGGTTAAGCAAGACCGGAAGTTACAGTTAGATATTAGGATATTTTGTTTCGAATAAGGTTGATATTATACATGAGGCTAAATCTGAACTTTCCTTCACTAATTTCTTCATGTAAATAAGAAAAAAATATAAAAATAAAATGTCCTGTTTATATATCTATCTATCAATCCTTCTGTATATCTATCAACCTATATATCGATGCGTGCGCGCACGCGCACGCACCTACACACACACACACACACACACACACACACACACACACACACACACACACACACACACACACACACACACACACACACACACACACACACACACACACAAATCCCTTTGCTTTTCGTATTGCAAAAACCTCTCCAAAGTAAAAAGTGACATACAAAGACTTAGATCTCAATGCACTTGACTGAATAACACGATGCTGGGTGTCAATTACCAAAGATAAGTTCTATTTTATAGCACGGGTGAATGGACTTTGACTAGGTTGACACCTTTAACTTTTTTTCTCCGTATGTGGGCATATGTTTACATATCAACTGAAATGTTTTGTTCTTTTATTATTGTCATTATTATTTACTTTGTTTTTTTTTTGAAGGCTAAATCTACTGCGAGCTGTTAATGGCATATATATATATATATATATATATATATATATATATATATATATATATATATATATATATATATATATATAGAGAGAGAGAGAGAGAGAGAGAGAGAGAGAGAGAGAGAGAGAGAGAGAGAGAGAGAGAGAGAACGAGAGAGAAAAACATATTGAGGGGGAGACACACATCATAGGTTAAGTGTGTGTGGGTCTATATAATACACACACACACACACACACACACACACAAAGATTCACACACTTATATATATGTGCACATAAATACACACATACACACATACAGCTATCTATCTGTCTATTGATTTATCTATTTTTGTCTTTGCAGCTGGGTGATGTATCCATGTGGGATAGTCACACCGTCTCAGCCTGGGCAGTTTAAATAACTAATATAAGAAAAGTAAATCTGCGTTCGAGGAACCTTATCGCCTGGAGAAACGTAGGACTGTCAGCGTTTATGGTTCGTATTTGCGTGTGAAACCGAAGACATGTTCCCTTCCAAGACGCCCGTCCTCTCGCCCAAGACCAAATACCGCCTCTACAGCAACCACGAGAAGAAAGTGGGCGGGGGGCTGGCTGGCGATGTGTACCTCACCAAATTCGAAGGCGCGGAAGTCGTCATCAAGGAGTTCAAGAACCACGCCGCCTTCGCCAGCCACGAGGCCGAGCAGGAGGCGCTGGAGGCACTCGAAGGCGTCGACGGAGTGCCCAGGATCCTCGGCGTGAGCTACGACCAGCCTCTGATCCTGATGATGAGCTTCTGCGGGGAGAAGACCCTGAAGGATGTGATCGGCGGCCCGAAGCTCCCCGACGTCGTCTACCTCTCCCTCCTGCGGTCCCTGGCGACGACCCTCTCGGATATCCACGCCCAGAACTACGTCCACAACGACCTGAAGCCGGACAACATCCTCGTCGACCGAGACCCGCCCGACGAAGGAGCCCGCGCCTGCATCATCGACTTCGGCCTCGCGCGACCGGCGGGCGAGATCCTCATCACGAACGCCATCCGCTTCGGCTTCCACAGGTGCTTCTCCTGGATGCCGCCCGAGAACTTCCATCTGCGGCCGTGCACAGCTGCCGGCGACCTGTGGTCCCTCGGCTACGTCGTCGGGGAAGTGCTCGCGAAGGTCCAGTGGGATAAATACCCGAAATGCTTGGACGCGGTCGTGGCCCAGTGCATGGAGGTGGACCCCGGCCGACGCATGGCCATCGCTGAGGTCATTGGTCGCATCGACGACGCTCTTGGCACTATGTATGTAGATTAAGATTCCGTTTTTATTTTCTTCATTAAGGTTGATCCGGAAAAGGCTTATGGTTCACATTCCTTTCTATTTATTTCTGTTTCGTGTTAAAAATATAAGTTTTGTTGCACAAATTTTGCATCGATTGTACTTTATGTACCTCGGTATCTGAAGGCTCTCATCTTATGTCATGATCATATGAATAAATAAATACATTTGGAACGTTGATTATTTAATTCCAACAAGAGGAGGCAGCCTGAGGTGATGGGGGGGGGGGGGGCATTTCATCATACGAAATTGATTACCTTTAGCAACAGAGTGCGTTTGATAAAGTACAAATTATTACAACGTCAAATAACTTTATCACACGGGGCGGTGTAGATACAGCGGCTGAACTAAACGATGGCTAATTGGTTAATACAGATCCCTTTGTTATTCTCTCGCGCCTTTGATGGCAACACTCTGCAATAAACTCAGGGCCGAGTGCTCGAATTTAGTCTTTTTACTACAGCCGGGGTTATTTTCAGCGAGTCCGGATATCAAACTTACGTAAAGGATTATACTCTGTTAGTCGGTTATATTTTTGTTCACATGCGTTTAGGACACACGTTCTATATTTTATTTTATTTATTTTTGGACTGTGAATATGAATTAATATTTTCGCTCTAGTACCTCTGACAATGGGGTCTTCGGTGATTCGTCCTTGATAATAACCGTGTTAGTATGAATCTGTAATAAAAATGTCAATAATAGCGATACTGATAATATTAATGATAAATGAGGAATAGTTACAAACATGATAATAGGAGAAATAGTCAGGGTAGGAGGCTGCCATTTCCTCTCCAATGATCCTGCTTTATTTGCCAAAGGGTTTCTCGTCAGGCGTTGAACACGAAACGAGAGGGACAGTTGTGCGTGTTGTTGTCCAGGACACCGACACATATACACAATTCGTATATTTCCTGTTGTTGGAAGGTAATTTGGTTGGATACAGCATACAAGACTATTGTAGTTGTATTTTAGTTAATTATTATCACCACGAATATTGTAGTTGTATTTTCAATAATTATCATCACCGGTCTAGTAGTTATTGAATAGGAATGTCAGCAAGGCGTCGATCTTCAATCAGCTGATCTAACCCTTTCTTCTCTCTTCGTGATCTTCGTCTACACGCGTCATCAACCTCTCTTTGCTATCCTTCTTTCTTCACGTTTTCCTTCGTCCCTTCCGAAAGCACATTTATTTTTCTCGCGTCATTATTACTTCCTTCGTCCCTTTCGAATCTTTTTTTTCCTTCTTTCTCCACGTTTTCCTTCGTCTCTTCCGAAAGCACATTTATTTTTCTCGCGTCATTATTACTTACTTCGTCCCTTTGTTTTTTTTTTCTTCTTCTACATCCTTCTTTCTCCACGTTTTCCTTTGTCCCTTTCGTTTTTTTCTTCTTCTTCATCCTTCTTTCTCCACGTTTTCCTTCGTCCCTTTCGAAAGCACATCTATTTTTCTCGTGTCATTATTACTTACTTCGTCCCTTTCGTTTTTTCTTCTTCATCCTTCTTTCTCCACGTTTTCCTTCGTCCCTTTCGAAAGCAATTTTTCTCGTGTCATTATTACTTACTTCGTCCCTTTCGTTTTTTTTGCTTCTTCTTCATCCTTCTTTCTCCACGTTTTCCTTCGTCCCTTCCGAAAGCACATTTATCATTCTCGTGTCTTTATTACTTCCTTCGTCCCTTTCGTTTTTTTCTTCTTCTTCATCCTTCTTTCTCCACGTTTTCCTTCGTCCCTTCCGAAAGCACATTTATTTTTCTCGTGTCATTATTACTTACTTCGTCCCTTTCGTTTTTTCTTCTTCTTCATCCTTCTTTCTCCACGTTTTCCTTCGTCCCTTCCGAAAGCACATTTATTTTTCTCGTGTCATTATTAATTACTTACTTCGTCCCTTTCGTTTTTTTCTTCTTCTTCTTCATCCTTCTTTCTCCACGTTTTCCTTCGTCCCTTCCGAAAGCACATTTATTTTTCTCGTGTCATTATTACTTACTTCGTCCCTTTCGTTTTTTCTTCTTCTTCTTCATCCTTCTTTCTCCACGTTTTCCTTCGTCCCTTCCGAAAGCACATTTATTTTTCTCGTGTCATTATTACTTACTTCGTCCCTTTCGTTTTTTTTTTTCTTCTTCATCCTTCTTTCTCCACGTTTTCCTTCGTCCCTTCCGAAAGCACATTTATTTTTCTTGTGTCATTATTACTTACTTCGTCCCTTTCGAATCGTTTTTTTTCTTTCTTTCTCCACGTTTTCCTTCGTCCCTTCCGAAAGCACATCTATTTTTCTCGTCATTATTACTTCCTTCGTCCCTTTCGAATCCATTTTTTATTTTTATTTTTTTTTATTTACTTATTTATTTTTTTTTTTACCTGCAATTCTAACTCCGCTTCCCACGACGACTCGAGATGCCTTCGTGTTTTTTGTTCCCTTGCCCGTGTCCGTCCTTCGCAACTCGTCTCTCTTCGTGGATCGGACTTTGGAGGGGGGGACGGGACGGAGGAGCGGTGTTATATTTTTTTTCCGGGTCTCTCTTTCCTTTCGTTTGGTTTTCTTTCACTTTCTCTCTTCCTCTTGCTTACACTTACTGTGTCTCCGTTTCTGTCTATCGGTTAGTTTTTGTTTGTTTCTGTCTCCTTTCTCTCTCTCCCTCTGTCTCGGTTTCTGTCTCTCTCTCTCTCTCTCTCTCTCTCTCTTCTCTCTCTCTCTCTCTCTCTCTCTCTCTCTCTCTCTCTCTCTCTCTCTCTCTCTCTCTCTCTCTCTCTCTCTCTCTCTCTCTTTCTTTCTCTCGCTCTCTCTCTTTCTCTTTTGTCTCTCTCCCTCCCTCCCTCCTTCCCCCCCCCCTTCTCTCTCTCTCTCTCTCTCTCTCTCTCTCTCTCTCTCTCTCTCTCTCTCTCTCTCTCTCTCTCTCTCTCTCTCTCTCTCTCTCTCTCTCTCTCTCTCTCTCTCTCTCCTTCCTCGACATCACCTCTCTTCCAGACACCACCCATTCTCTCACTCTTTCTCCTAAGTCCACTTGAAAAAAAAGAAAAACAGAAAAAAAAATGAATAGAAATCTTTAGAATTGACGAAGGCTTCGGGTGTGTTGGAAAAAATGTTCGACTGACCTTTCGAACCATTTTTTTTTTTTTTTTTTTTTTTTTTTTTTTTTGGGGGGGGGGGGTTCGTTCCGTAGTCTCTCGTCCCTTCCGAAGCATTTTTTTCTTTTTTTTTGGTTCGTTCTGTAGTCTTTCGTCCCTTTCGAAGCATTTTTTTTTCTTTTTTTTTGGGTTCGTTCCGTAGTCTTTCGTCCGAACCTGTTGATCTCCTTTGGTCCGCGACGATGAATTTTCTAAGCGAACAGGGAATCGTTTTCTAAAATTTTGTGGTTTTCGGATTTTCTGTAAAAAAAAAAAAACGGGATCTTGGTTGGTTTCTCATTGTCAGTGCTCTGGACCAGGTTGGTATTTGTTTTTTTAATGTTTGTTAGCGTAATATGGGCAAAATATTCGTCCTAATTAGAAGTTTAATGTAATCTAATTGGAAAATTAATGTAGGCCTACAACGTTCTTATCTGCCATTTTATATCACGCTAGAGAATTTTTTTTGCTATTCAATGTTGCTTTTGTTCATTTCAGAAGTATGAGATATACTCCTGACAGTGAAGTTCGTGAATTAATCAAAAGATACCAACAAGCTCAGAAATAATTAATATCTTAATATCCTTAACCTTGACTTCCTTGCTCACTGTTCCCCTATCCCTCCCCTCCCCCTGCTTCCCATCCCCCTCCCCCTCCACGTGCCATCCCGTCCCCTCCCCCTCCCCTACCCCTCTCCCACCCCTCCCCCCATCCCTCTCCCATTCCCTGTCCACCTGCTCCCCTCCCCCTCCCCCACCCCTCTCCCCTTTCCCCTCCACCTGCCCCTTCCCCACCCCACCCCCACCCCTCTCCCATTCCCTGTCCACCTGCTCCCCTCCCCCTCCCCCCACCCCTCTCCCATTCCCTGTCCACCTGCTCCCCTCCCCCTCCCCCCACCCCTCTCCCATTCCCTGTCCACCTGCCATCCCGTCCCCTCCCCCTCCCCCACCCTCCCCTCCCCCTCCCCCACCCCTCTCCCATTCCCTGTCCACCTGCTACCTTCCCCCTCCCCCACCCCTCTCCCATTCCCTGTCAACCTGCTCCCCTCCCCCTCCCCCACCCCTCTCCCATTCCCTGTCCACCTGATCCCCTTCCCCTCCCCCACCCCCCTCCCATTCCCTGTCCACCTGCTCCCCTCCCCCCTCCCCCCACCCCTCTCCCATTCCCTGTCCACCTGCTCCCCTCCCCCTCCCCCCACCCCTCTCCCATTCCCTGTCCACCTGCCATC
>NW_027213306.1:17500-45000 GCF_042767895.1 Penaeus vannamei | reverse complement strand
ATATTTAGACTGATAGACATTTAAATAGACAGGAAATAGACAAAGGACAGCAGATAGATAAATAGATAGATACGAAAGGTCTCTATTGAACAGCTGCTCATAAGGTGTAAACCATACAATCCTCGAACAGCCGCGAGCTAATTATAACACTTCCTATATCAAATCAATATGATAATTAAGGTATTCAGAGGAACAATTGCTTATCTGGCCTGTGCTATTCTATATAGGCTGTTTAAGCAGAGAGGGAGGCAACGGTAAACAAAACAAAAAGAAAGAAAAACACAAAAAAACATAAACAAAAAAGAAAATCGCACAACGTGACCCAAATTTTGCGACAGCGCGTTCGAATTAAAGAAAAAAAAAAAAAATATATACCGTATTATAATGACCCAGGCGCTCTTTGTGTTGGTGGGAAATGGCTCGTTACATTCTGCCGGTTTGTTAGAATTGTTTGAGGTCCGACCCAAAGGATATTCGTATACTTGACATGCATAAATAAAGAAATAAATGCATATCTATCAGTCTAGACATGCATATCAACCCGGCAAATAGATGGTTAAATGTATATCTATCAGATATAGAGACAGATATGCCTTTATTTCTGCATCTGTATTTATGAAAATTCATTGGGTCGGGCCTGGCAGAATTTTACCAAACCGGCCTATTGGCTGTCCTTGGAATTCCCAGAAGGAGAAATCGGTAATTGTGTGGTAAAAAATATGGAGAAAAACGAGATTTAACGTCCGTAGAAGTATTTAGGTTTAGAAAAATTATAATCGTATACATACTTGAAGAGGCGATGCTACCTCGGGATAGTATCTTTGAGCTTTTGTTAGCCTGGATATAAGCGTGAACGTAAAGCGACCCGGAAAGGCAAGAGGAACCAACAAAAGCACTGTTATGTGTCCTCCTAGAAAAACGTAAACATGAGTGCAGAGGCTAAGTATCTGAGTCAACACACGGACGCAATAAAGTCGGAAATTCGACATTTTACGAGTCGAAATTCTTACCCGAACATCTTTCGAAAGAAGTTGAGAGAGAACTGTCCGTTTGTGTTTTATGTTTACGCAGGAAATATTGAATTTGAGATGTGCTTGTGGGAGTTTTTCTTTTTCTCTTGTTTTTTAATCTTTATTCTTCTTTCTCCCGGTCGTTCTCTTCCTGCTTGCTTGTAACATCTTTATCAAACATTATTTCCTTCTGCCTCCATTTTCTCGCAATATCAATTTCCATTATTTGAAATTGAAACTCATTAAGTGTAACATCGTAGAAACCTGATAAACAACTATCAGTTTTTATTCTTTTCTCTCTGCTTTTTTTCTTTCTCTCTGCTTTTTTTTCTTTTTCTTTTTGATCCGTTTTGCATAATCACGAGATTCCACGTGGCGGCGGAGTAACTGAAAAGTTATAGGAGAAAATTTTTAATCATCTCAGTTGCAGAAGGAAGAGTCAGCCATAATTATTCTCATTTCTTTTCATGTTTTTTATTTTTTTTTATTTTAGGATTTCTTCTACTGCTGCTACTATGAATGTCATTAGCACTATGTATTATAATAATAATTATTATTATCATCATTATAATATTGATAATGATAATTATTATAAATCATTGTAATATTGATAATGATAATTATTATTATCATTATAATAATAACTACTATCATTATGATTATTATTATCATTATGATGATAATTATTATTACCATCATCATAATTCGTTATCTTTATTGTTGACATTATTATTATTATCATCATCTTTATTATCTTTACTATTCTCCACCTCCTCCTCCTCTTCTTCCTCCTCCTCCTCCTCCTCCTCCTCCTCCTCCTCCTCCTCCTCCTCCTCCTCCACCTCCTCCTCCACCTCCACCTCCTCCTCCTCCTCCTCCTCCTCCTCCTCCTCCTCCTCCTCCTCCTCCTCCTCCTCCTCCTCCTCCTCCACCTCCTCCTCCTCCTCCTCCCCCTCCCCCTCCTCCTCCACCTCCTACTCCTCCTCCTCCTCCTCCTCCTTCTCCTCCACCTCCTCCACCTCCTCCTCCTCCTCTTCCTCCTCCTCTTCCTCCTCCTCCTCCTCCTCCTCCTCCTCCTCCACCTCCACCACCTTCTCCTCCTCCTCCTCCTCCTCCTCCTTCTCCTCCTCTTCCTCCACGTCCTGCTCCTCCTCGTCCTCCTCCTCCTCCTCCTCCTCCTCCTCCTCCTCCTACGACTACTACTACTACTACTACAATTGCAATTAGAATGTAATAATGAAATTTCAGTACTTCCAATATAAATGAAGCCGTTCGATGCTTCAATATCTAAATAAAGTTCGGTTTCTGGGTTCAGATCTCCTATTATCTCGACACATCAGCCTCGACCTGAATTGATTAGAGGAAGCTGCGACATCTCTGCCTAATTAGAAGTGTCAATTGGCTGTGACCTCCTCTCGCCCCTGACCCCTAACCACCCCCCCCCTCTCCACCCCCCACTCCCCCCACTACCCCATACCATTAATTAGCTGGGTCCCTATGTGACTGTCATTAGCATATGACGGGGTGGGTTTATCATAGTGTACCCCTCCCTCCCCCCCCCTCCCCCACACACCCCTCTCCCCACCTTCCTGTTTCCATCCCTCCCCCTCCCCCTCCCCCCTCAACGTCTTTCTGTATTTGTGGTGGGTGATGAATGGATTAATGAATGAATGATGTAGTATTATTAATTGGTTTGCCAGAGTGGTGATTCATGGTCGTCATGGTCGTTATGTTATGTTTGGGTACAATGATGATGCGTTATTATTGAGATATATTGGTTGCATGTTGTTTCTGCATGCGAATGTATAGGCATACATACGTACATATACGCATACATGCACATACTTACATGTATACTTGCATACATGCATACACACATATACATACATATACATGGATACATATATACCCTGTATATCCATCCATCTATCAATAAACTTATCTATATCCATATCTATATCTTTTTTTTAAATATCAGAGCTGAGAAAGGACAAAGAGAGAGAGAAAGAGAGAGAGAGAGAGAGAGAGAGAGAGAGAGAGAGAGAGAGAGAGAGAGAGAGAGAGAGAGAGAGAGAGAGAGAGAGAGAGAGAGAGAGAGAGAGAGAGAGAAGAGATAGAGATAGAGATAGAGAAAGAGAAAGAGAAAGAGACAGAGAAAGAGAAAGAGAAAGAGAAAGAGAAAGAGAAAGAGAGAGAAAGAGAAAGAAAGAGAAAGAGAGAAAGAGAGAAGGAGAAAAAGAAAGAGAGAGAGAGAGAGATTCGCTCTACTCACGATCACCAAAATTATTACAAAACAAATTTATATTCTCTTTAACTTAGACCTTTTGTATTGAGGGCGAGGCACGGATGTGGTATAACGACTAAGTGGGAGTAAACACTTGAAAATAAGAATAAGTGTTGAAGAATAATTAATTATCTTAATCAAGTGCATATTACGCCGTATATATCACTCATTTTCCACTCTGAAATTAATTATCTTTTGCCTGTATCCAGAGGTTTCCTGTCAATGTTTCATAATATTATGTAATTCTTATTAATTGTTATCCTTTCCCTCACATTAAATATGAAAATATATTTTATTTCATCAAGCGAAAGCTGAGCATTAAACATCCTCGTCCTTATTATTATCATTGTCATTATCATTACTATAATTGTTATTCTCATTATTTTTATCACTGTTATTGTCGTTAGCCTCCTTGTTATTATTCTCATTGTTATTGTAATTATTATTATTATGATTATTGTTATAATTGCTGTATCGTTGTTGTTGTTGTTGTTATTGTTATTTTTATCATTATTAACTTTATTATCATCATTATTTTCATTATTATTGTTATTATCATAATCGCTTTTATTGATATTATTATCATTGTTATTATCATTATCATTATTATCATTGTTAGTATAATCATTATTATTATCATGATTATAATTGATACTATCACCATTGTTGTTGTTGCTATTATCATCAATATTATTGTTATTATCATTACTATCATCATTATTTTTTCTATTGTTTTATAACAACAAGATACAAATAATGATGATAGCAATGCTACTACTAATAACAACCATCCTCAACATAATCATCTTTGTTATAATCATTATTACTATTGCTATTATTATAATTAGTAGTAGTAGCCGTAGTCGTAGTAGTATTGTCATTATCATAATTATTGTTAATGTTGCCAACGTTACATCATTTTCTCATTCTCTCCATACGTAGACAAGCCCGTGATAATTGAATAGTACTTTGGTCTTGGTTATGCACTATATTCCCTCCTATGATGTCTTGTTCACCGTGTTCTAGTTACTTGAACGGGTCAGATAAGTCGGAGAAAGAACAGAATATATTTGTTAAGTTTTGGTAATTATCTTGTCTTCGTGTTACCTTATTTCTGCATATATATTTTTTATTACCCCATTTCTGTCTTTTTATTACCCCATTTCTGCATGTATTTATATCTTAAAATAGTCTTATTGTGATGTCACCACCAGGACCCTTCAAAAGGAAATCAGCTGTGATGTATTTACTGTATAAAGGATGGTGTGCGTTCTGATCTATTATTGGGTCATTCATGATTTCACTTTCATTGCATTAAACATTCCTTTTTTCCTATTTCTATTTATTTTTTTTATCATCAATATCATTTTAGTACTGTTACCATTAGGATGCTTCTTGATATAATTTTAAAAGAAACGTCATATTAGCAATGCTACATGCAACATTGTTTTTACACTCCCACAATAAACACCGTGTTTATTGTAGTTTATTGTGTGCCTATTCATTTTTGCTCGTATGATAAAATATATTCAGATTCGCAATGGGAAAGGCTAGATCAGTAGCAACTCGAGGTGTCATGGCGTCTGTTTTGATGACTGTTCAATGTAAATATAACCATTAAAGTAATTATTTTCCATCCTTTTTGAAAACTGAAAAAAACGAAATGATCGACCCTCTTCACAAAGCATCCGTAACATTTGTGACGTCATCAAAACAAACCCCATGTGTTTTTTTTTTTCCAAAAATAGAATCAGGTGCCATGACACCTCCTCGAGTTGCTAGTGATCTATTCCTTTCCCTATTCGCAATGCTTACCCTAAAATTAGGATAGGCAGCTAAAACAGGAGATAAGCATGAGAATACATTATACAGATTCCTCCAGCTGTCCGCAGATCTCCGTTCGGGCAGATGACAGTAACGACGTAGCATCTTGTCGATCTGGGATTCTCGTTAATAATTTCTTGGCGAAGTTGGCGAGAAATAATGTATCCCGTGTAACCCAACTTGAGTATTCCACAAGAGTGAATGAGAGAGAACAAAAAAAAATCTCAGCCATTTTTCTTTTCTTTTCTTTTCCGTTTCCTCAGGGTCCAAAAAGGTTTCTTTCGTTCCCCCGTAGATCACATCATCGCGCGGACACGGGTGCAAACTTTTCCTCCTCTCAAGTTGTTTACTTACGTCGTCCTGGTGGAAGTGCGACACCAAACAGCTCTATAAGGTGTCCAAGAGGACTTCTTCGGGAGGTAGAGGGAAATCAGCTGATAGGGCGGTCCTCTCACTTCTTCGGGGCGTATAGGGAAATTGGCTCATAGGACGGCCCTCTCCCTTCTTCGGGACGGATAGGGAAATCAGCTGATAGGACGGCCCTCTCACTTCTTCGGGACGTAGAGGGAAATCAGCTCATAGGACGGCCCTCTCACTTCTTCGGGACGTAGAGGGAAATCAGCTGATAGGACGGCCCTCTCACTTCTTCGGGACGTATAGGGAAATCAGCTGATAGGACGGCCCTCTCACTTCTTCGGGACGTAGAGGGAAACCAGCTCATAGGACGGCCCTCTCACTTCTTCGGGACGTATAGGGAAATCAGCTCATAGGACGGCCCTCTCACTTCTTCGGGACGGATAGGGAAATCAGCTCATAGGGCGGTCCTCTCACTCCTTCGGGACGTATAGGGAAATCAGCTCATAGGACGGCCCTCTCACTTCTTCGGGACGTAGAGGGAAATCAGCTCATAGGACGGCCCTCTCACTTCTTCGGGACGTAGAGGGAAATCAGCTCATAGGACGGCCCTCTCACTTCTTCGGGACGTAGAGGGAAATCAGCTCATAGGACGGCCCTCTCCCTTCCTCGGGACGTAGAGGGAAATCAGCTCATAGGACGGCCCTCTCACTTCCTCGGGACGTAGAGGGAAATCAGCTCAAAGGACGGCCCTCTCACTTCTTCGGGACGTAAAGGGAAATCAGCTCATAGGACGGCCCTCTCACTTCCTCGGGACGTAGAGGGAAATCAGCTCATAGGACGGTCCTCTCACTTCTTCGGGACGTAGAGGGAAATCAGCTGATAGGACGGCCCTCTCACTTCTTCGGGACGTAAAGGGAAATCAGCTCATAGGACGGCCCTCTCACTTCTTCGGGACGTAGAGGGAAATCAGCTCATAGGACGGCCCTCTCACTTCTTCGGGACGTAGAGGGAAATCAGCTCATAGGACGGTCCTCTCACTTCTTCGGGACGTAGAGGGAAATCAGCTCATAGGACGGCCCTCTCACTTCTTCGGGACGTAGAGGGAAATCAGCTCATAGGACGGCCCTCTCACTTCCTCGGGACGTAGAGGGAAATCAGCTCATAGGACGGTCCTCTCACTTCTTCGGGACGTAGAGGGAAATCAGCTGATAGGACGGCCCTCTCACTTCTTCGGGACGTAAAGGGAAATCAGCTCATAGGACGGCCCTCTCACTTCTTCGGGACGTAGAGGGAAATCAGCTCATAGGACGGCCCTCTCACTTCTTCGGGACGTAGAGGGAAATCAGCTCATAGGACGGTCCTCTCACTTCTTCGGGACGTAGAGGGAAATCAGCTCATAGGACGGCCCTCTCACTTCTTCGGGACGTAGAGGGAAATCGGCTCATAGGACGGCCCTCTCACTTCTTCGGGACGTAGAGGGAAATCGGCTCATAGGACGGCCCTCTCACTTCTTCGGGACGTATAGGGAAATCAGCTGATAGGACGGCCCTCTCACTTCTTCGAGACGTATAGGGAAATCAGCTCATAGGACGGCCCTCTCACTTCTTCGGGACAGATAGGGAAATCAGCTGATAGGACGGCCCTCTCACTCCTTCGGGACGTAGAGGGAAATCAGCTGATAGGACGGCCCTCTCACTCCTTCGGGACGTATAGGGAAATCAGCTGATAGGACGGCCCTCTCACTCCTTCGGGACGTAGAGGGAAGTCGGCTCATAGGACGGCCCTCTCACTTCTTCGGGACGTGTAGGGAAATCAGCTCATAGGGCGGCCCTCTCACTTCTTCGGGACGTAGAGGGAAATCAGCTGATAGGACGGCCCTCTCACATCTTGGGGACGTATAGGGAAATCAGCTGATAGGACGGCCCTCTCACTCCTTCGGGACGTATAGGGAAATCAGCTGATAGGACGGCCCTCTCACTCCTTCGGGACGTATAGGGAAATCAGCTGATAGGACGGCCCTCTCACATCTTGGGGACGTATAGGGAAATCAGCTGATAGGACGGCCCTCTCACTTCTTCGGGACGTAGAGGGAAATCAGCTCATAGGACGGCCCTCTCACTCCTTCGGGACGTAGAGGGAAATCAGCTCATAGGACGGCCCTCTCACTTCTTCGGGACGTAGAGGGAAACCAGCTGATAGGACGGCCCTCTCACTTCTTCGGGACGTAGAGGGAAATCAGCTCATAGGACGGCCCTCTCACTTCTTGGGGACGTAGAGGGAAATCAGCTGATAGGACGGCCCTCTCACTTCTTCGGGACGTAGAGGGAAATCAGCTCATAGGACGGCCCTCTCACTTCTTCGGGACGTAGAGGGAAATCAGCTCATAGGACGGCCCTCTCACTTCTTCGGGACGTAGAGGGAAATCAGCTCATAGGACGGCCCTCTCACTTCTTCGGGACGTTTAGGGAAACCAGCTGATAGGACGGCCCTCTCACTTCTTCGGGACGTAGAGGGAAGTCGGCTCATAGGACGGCCCTCTCACTTCTTCGGGACGTAGAGGGAAATCATCTCATAGGACGGCCCTCTCCCTTCTTCGGGACGTAGAGGGAAATCAGCTGATAGGACGGTCCTCTCACTTCTTCGGGACGTAAAGGGAAATCAGCTGATAGGACGGCCCTCTCACTTCTTCGGGACGTAGAGGGAAATCAGCTCATAGGACGGCCCTCTCACTTCTTCGGGACGTAGAGGGAAGTCAGTTCATAGGACGGCCCTCTCACTTCTTCGGGACGTAGAGGGAAATCAGCTGATAGGACGGCCCTCTCACTTCTTCGGGACGTAGAGGGAAATCAGCTCATAGGACGGCCCTCTCACTTCTTCGGGACGTAAAGGGAAATCAGCTCATAGGACGGCCCTCTCACTTCTTCGGGACGTAGATGGAATTCAGCTCATAGGACGGACGGCCCTCTCACTTCTTCGGGACGTATAGGGAAATCAGCTCAAAGGACGGCCCTCTCACTTCTTGGGGACGTAAAGGGAAATCAGCTCATAGGACGGCCCTCTCACTTCTTCGGGACGTATAGGGAAATCAGCTCATAGGACGGCCCTCTCACTTCTTCGGGACGTAGAGGGAAATCAGCTCATAGGACGGCCCTCTCACTTCTTCGGGACGTAGAGGGAAATCGGCTCATAGGACGGTCCTCTCACTCCTTCGGGACGTATAGGGAAATCAGCTCATAGGACGGCCCTCTCACTTCTTCGGGACGTATAGGGAAATCAGCTCATAGGACGGCCCTCTCACTTCTTCGGGACGTAGAGGGAAATCAGCTGATAGGACGGCCCTCTCACTTCTTCGGGACGTAGAGGGAAATCAGCTCACAGGACGGCCCTCTCACTTCTTCGGGACGTAGAGGGAAATCAGCTCATAGGACGGGCGGCCCTCTCACTTCTTCGGGACGTAGAGGGAAATTAGCTCATAGGACGGCCCTCTCATTTCTTCGGGACGTAGAGGGAAATTAGCTCATAGGACGGCCCTCTCACTTCTTCGGGACGTATAGGGAAATCAGCTCATAGGGCGGCCCTCTCACTTCTTCGGGACGGATAGGGAAATCAGCTGATAGGACGGCCCTCTCACTTCTTCGGGACGTAGAGGGAAACCAGCTCATAGGACGTCCCTCTCACTTCTTCGGGACGCATAAGGAAATCAGCTCATAGGACGGCCCTATCACTTCTTCGGGACGTAGAGGGAAATCAGCTGATAGGACGGCCCTATCACTCCTTCGGGACGTAGAGGGAAATCAGGTCATAGGACGGCCCTCTCACTTCTTCGGGACGTATAGGGAAATCAGCTGATAGGACGGCCCTCTCACTTCTTCGGGACGTAGAGGGAAATCAGCTGATAGGACGGCCCTCTCACTTCCTCGGGACGTAGAGGGAAATCAGCTCATAGGACGGCCCTCTCACTTCTTCGGTACGTACAGGGAAATCAACTCATAGGACGGCCCTCTCACTTCTTCGGGACGTAGAGGGAAATCAGCTCATAGGACGGCCCTCTCACTTCTTCGGGACGTTTAGGGAAATCAGCTGATAGGACGGCCCTCTCACTTCTTCGGGACGTATAGGGAAATCAGCTCATAGGACGGCCCTCTCACTTCTTCGGGACGTAGAGGGAAATCAGCTGATAGGACGGCCCTCTCACTTCTTGGGGACGTAGAGGGAAATCAGCTCATAGGACGGCCCTCTCACTTCTTCGGAAAATAAAGGGAAATCAGCTGATAGGACGGGCGGCCTTCTCACTTCTTCGGGACGTAGAGGGAAATCAGCTCATAGGACGGCCCTCTCACTTCTTCGGGACGTAGAGGGAAATCAGCTGATAGGACGGCCCTCTCACTCCTTCGGGACGTAAAGGGAAATCAGCTCATAGGACGGCCCTCTCACTTCTTCGGGACGTAAAGGGAAATCAGCTGATAGGACGGCCCTCTCCCTTCTTCGGGACGTATAGGGAAATCAGCTCATAGGACGGCCCTCTCACTTCTTCGGGACGTAGAGGGAAATCAGCTGATAGGACGGCCCTCTCACTTCTTCGGGACGTAAAGGGAAATCAGCTGATAGGACGGCCCTCTCACTCCTTCGGGACGTAAAGGGAAATCAGCTCATAGGACGGCCCTCTCACTTCTTCGGGACGTAAAGGGAAATCAGCTGATAGGACGGCCCTCTCACTCCTTCGGGACGTAAAGGGAAATCAGCTCATAGGACGGCCCTCTCACTTCTTCGGGACGTAAAGGGAAATCAGCTGATAGGACGGCCCTCTCACTCCTTCGGGACGTAAAGGGAAATCAGCTCATAGGACGGCCCTCTCACTTCTTCGGGACGTAGAGGGAAATCAGCTGATAGGACGGCCCTCTCACTTCTTCGGGACGTAGAGGGAAATCAGCTGATAGGACGGCCCTCTCACTTCTTCGGGACGTAGAGGGAAATCAGCTCAAAGGACGGCCCTCTCACTTCTTCAGGACGTAGAGGGAAATCAGCTCATAGGACGGCCCTCTCACTTCTTCGGGACGTAGAGAGAAATCAGCTGATAGGACGGCCCTCTCACTTCTTCGGGACGTAGAGAGAAATCAGCTGATAGGACGGCCCTCTCACTTCTTCGGGACGTAGAGGGAAATCAGCTGATAGGACGGCCCTCTCACTTCTTCGGGACGTAGAGGGAAATCAGCTCATAGGACGTCCCTCTCACTTCTTCGGGACGTACAGGGAAATCAGCTGATAGGACGGCCCTCTCACTTCTTCGGGACGTAGAGGGAAATCAGCTGATAGGACGGCTCTCTCACTTCTTCGGGACGTAGAGGGAAGTCAGCTCATAGGACGGCCCTCTCACTTCTTCGGGACGTAGAGGGAAATCGGCTCATAGGACGGCCCTCTCACTTCTTCGGGACGTATAGGGAAATCAGCTCATAGGACGGACGGTCCTCTCACTTCTTTGGGACGTAGAAGGAAATCAGCTGATAGGACGGCCCTCTCACTTCTTCGGGACGTAGAGGGAAATCAGCTGATAGGACGGCCCTCTCACTTCTTCGGGACGTAGAGGGAAATCAGCTCATAGGACGGCCCTCTCACTTCTTCGGGACGTAGAGGGAAATCAGCTCATAGGACGGCCCTCTCACTTCTTCGGGACGTAGAGGGAAATCAGCTCATAGGACGGCCCTCTCACTTCTTCGGGACGGAGAGGGAAATCAGCTGATAGGACGGCCCTCTCACTTCTTCGGGACGTATAGGGAAATCAGCTCATAGGACGGCCCTCTCATTTCTTCGGGACGTAGAGGGAAATCAGCTCATAGGACGGGCGGCCCTCTCACTTCTTGGGGACGTGTAGGGAAATCAGCTGATAGGACGGCCCTCTCACTCCTTCGGGACGTATCGGGAAATCAGCTCATAGGACGGCCCTCTCACTCCTTCGGGACGTAGAGGGAAATCAGCTGATAGGACGGCCCTCTCACTTCTTGGGGACGTATAGGGAAGTCAGCTCATAGGACGGCCCTCTCACTTCTTCGGGACGTAGAGGGAAATCAGCTGATAGGACGGCCCTCTCACTTCTTCGGGACGTAGAGGGAAATCAGCTGATAGGACGGCCCTCTCACTTCTTCGGGACGTAGAGGGAAGTCAGCTCATAGGACGGCCCTCTCACTTCTTCGGGACGTAGAGGGAAATCAGCTCATAGGACGGCCCTCTCACTTCTTCGGGACGTAGAGGGAAATCAGCTGATAGGACGGCCCTCTCACTTCTTCGGGACGTAGAGGGAAATCAGCTCACAGGACGGCCCTCTCACTTCTTCGGGACGGATAGGGAAATCAGCTGATAGGACGGCCCTCTCACTTCTTGGGGACGTAGAGGGAAATCAGCTGATAGGACGGCCCTCTCACTTCTTCGGGACGTAGAGGGAAATCAGCTCACAGGACGGCCCTCTCACTTCTTCGGGACGGATAGGGAAATCAGCTGATAGGACGGCCCTCTCACTTCTTCGGGGCGTAGAGGGAAATCAGCTCATAGGACGGCCCTCTCACTTCTTCGGGACGTAGAGGGAAATCAGCTCATAGGACGGCCCTCTCACTTCTTCGGGACGTAGAGGGAAATCAGCTCATAGGACGGCCCTCTCACTTCTTCGGGACGTAGAGGGAAATCAGCTCATAGGGCGGCCCTCTCACTTCTTCGGGACGTGTAGGGAAATCAGCTCATAGGACGGCCCTCTCACTTCTTCGGGACGTAGAGGGAAATCAGCTGATAGGACGGCCCTCTCACTTCTTCGGGACGTAGAGGGAAATCTGCTGATAGAACGGCCCTCTCACTTCTTCGGGACGTATAGGGAAATCTGCTGATAGAACGGCCCTCTCACTTCTTCGGGACGTGTAGGGAAATCAGCTGATAGGACGGCCCTCTCACTTCTTCGGGACGTAGAGGGAAATCAGCTCATAGGACGGCCCTCTCACTTCTTCGGGACGTAGAGGGAAGTCAGCTCATAGGACGGCCCTCTCACTTCTTCGGGACGTACAGGGAAATCAGCTCATAGGACGGCCCTCTCCCTTCTTCGGGACGTAGAGGGAAATCAGCTCATAAGACGGCCCTCTCACTTCTTCGGGACGTAGAGGGAAATCAGCTCATAGGACGGCCCTCTCACTTCTTCGGGACGTAGAGGGAAATCAGCTCATAGGACGGCCCTCTCACTTCTTCGGGACGTAGAGGGAAATCAGCTGATAGGACGGCCCTCTCACTTCTTCGGGACGTAGAGGGAAATCAGCTCACAGGACGGCCCTCTCACTTCTTCGGGACGTAGAGGGAAATCAGCTGATAGGACGGCCCTCTCACTTCTTCGGGACGTAGAGGGAAGTCAGCTCATAGGACGGCCCTCTCACTTCTTCGGGACGTAGAGGGAAATCAGCTCATAGGACGGCCCTCTCACTTCTTCGGGACGTAGAGGGAAATCAGCTGATAGGACGGCCCTCTCACTTCTTCGGGACGTAGAGGGAAATCAGCTGATAGGACGGCCCTCTCACTTCTTCGGGACGTAGAGGGAAGTCAGCTCATAGGACGGCCCTCTCACTTCTTCGGGACGTAGAGGGAAATCAGCTCATAGGACGGCCCTCTCACTTCTTCGGGACGTAGAGGGAAATCAGCTGATAGGACGGCCCTCTCACTTCTTCGGGACGTAGAGGGAATTCAGCTCATAGGACGTCCCTCTCACTTCTTCGGGACGTAGAGGGAAATCAGCTCATAGGACGGCCCTCTCACTTCTTCGGGACGTAGAGGGAAATCAGCTGATAGGACGGCCCTCTCACTTCTTCGGGACGTAGAGGGAAATCAGCTCATAGGACGGCCCTCTCACTTCTTCGGGACGTAGAGGGAAATCAGCTCATAGGACGGCCCTCTCACTTCTTCGGGACGTAGAGGGAAATCAGCTCATAGGACGGCCCTCTCACTTCTTCGGGACGTAGAGGGAAATCAGCTCATAGGGCGGCCCTCTCACTTCTTCGGGACGTGTAGGGAAATCAGCTCATAGGACGGCCCTCTCACTTCTTCGGGACGTAGAGGGAAATCAGCTCATAGGACGGCCCTCTCACTTCTTCGGGACGTAGAGGGAAATCAGCTGATAGGACGGCCCTCTCACTTCTTCGGGACGTAGAGGGAAATCAGCTCATAGGACGGTCCTCTCACTTCTTCGGGACGTAGAGGGAAATCAGCTGATAGGACGGCCCTCTCACTTCTTCGGGACGTAGAGGGAAATCAGCTCATAGGACGGTCCTCTCACTTCTTCGGGACGGATAGGGAAATCAGCTCATAGGACGGCCCTCTCACTTCTTCGGGACGTAGAGGGAAACCAGCTGATAGGACGTCCCTCTCACTTCTTCGGGACGTAGAGGGAAATCAGCTGATAGGACGGCCCTCTCACTTCTTCGGGACGTAGAGGGAAATCAGCTCATAGGACGGCCCTCTCACTTCTTCGGGACGTAGAGGGAAATCAGCTCATAGGACGGCCCTCTCACTTCTTGGGGACGTAGAGGGAAATCAGCTGATAGGACGGCCCTCTCACTTCTTCGGGACGTAGAGGGAAATCAGCTGATAGGACGGCCCTCTCACTTCTTCGGGACGTAGAGGGAAATCAGCTCATAGGACGGTCCTCTCACTTCTTCGGGACGGATAGGGAAATCAGCTCATAGGACGGCCCTCTCACTTCTTCGGGACGTAGAGGGAAACCAGCTGATAGGACGTCCCTCTCACTTCTTCGGGACGTAGAGGGAAATCAGCTGATAGGACGGCCCTCTCACTTCTTCGGGACGTAGAGGGAAATCAGCTCATAGGACGGCCCTCTCACTTCTTCGGGACGTAGAGGGAAATCAGCTCATAGGACGGCCCTCTCACTTCTTCGGGACGGATAGGGAAATCAGCTGATAGAACGGCCCTCTCACTTCTTCGGGACGTAGAGGGAAATTAGCTGATAGGACGGCCCTCTCACTTCTTCGGGACGTAGAGGGAAATCAGCTGATAGGACGGCCCTCTCACTTCTTCGGGACGTAGAGGGAAATCAGCTCATAGGACGGCCCCTTCACTCCTTCGGGACGTAGAGGGAAATCAGCTCATAGGACGGCCCTCTCACTTCTTCGGGACGTAGAGGGAAATCAGCTGATAGGACGGCCCTCTCACTTCTTCGGGACGGATAGGGAAGTCAGCTCATAGGACGGCCCTCTCACTCCTTCGGGACGTATAGGGAAATCAGGTCATAGGACGGCCCTCTCACTTCTTGGGGACGTAGAGGGAAATCAGCTCATAGAACGGCCCTCTCACTTCCTCGGGACGTAGAGGGAAATCAGCTGATAGGACGGCCCTCTCACTCCTTCGGGACGTATAGGGAAATCAGCTGATAGGACGGCCCTCTCACTCCTTCGGGACGTAGAGGGAAATCAGCTGATAGGACGGCCCTCTCACTTCATCGGGACGTAGAGGGAAATCAGCTCATAGGACGGCCCTCTCACTTCTTCGGGACGTAGAGGGAAATCAGCTGATAGGACGGCCCTCTCACTCCTTCGGGACGTATAGGGAAATCAGCTCATAGGACGGCCCTCTCACTTCTTCGGGACGTAGAGGGAAATCAGCTGATAGGACGGCCCTCTCACTTCATCGGGACGTAGAGGGAAATCAGCTCATAGGACGGCCCTCTCACTTCTTCGGGACGTAAAGGGAAATCAGCTCATAGGACGGCCCTCTCACTTCTTCGGGACGTAGAGGGAAATCAGCTGATAGGACGGCCCTCTCACTTCTTCGGGACGTAGAGGGAAATCAGCTGATAGGACGGCCCTCTCACTTCTTCGGGACGTATAGGGAAATCAGCTCATAGGACGGCCCTCTCACTTCTTCGGGACGTAGAGGGAAATCAGCTCATAGGGCGGTCCTCTCACTCCTTCGGGACGTATAGGGAAATCAGCTCATAGGACGGCCCTCTCACTTCTTCGGGACGTAGAGGGAAATCAGCTCATAGGACGGCCCTCTCACTTCTTCGGGACGTGTAGGGAAATAAGCTCATAGGACGGCCCTCTCACTTCTTCGGGTCGTATAGGGAAACCAGCTCATAGGACGGCCCTCTCACTTCTTCGGGACGTATAGGGAAATCAGCTCATAGGACAGCCCTCTCACTTCTTCGGGACGTAGAGGGAAATCAGCTGATAGGACGGCCCTCTCACTTCTTCGGGACGCAGAGGGAAATCAGCTGATAGGACGGCCCTCTCACTTCCTCGGGACGTAGAGGGAAATCAGCTGATAGGACGGCTCTCTCACTTCTTCGGGACGTAGAGGGAAGTCAGCTCATAGGACGGCCCTCTCACTTCTTCGGGACGTAGAGGGAAATCGGCTCATAGGACGGCCCTCTCACTCCTTCGGGACGTAGAGGGAAATCAGCTCATAGGACGGCCCTCTCACTTCTTCGGGACGTAGAGGGAAATCAGCTGATAGGACGGCCCTCTCACTTCTTCGGGACGTAGAGGGAAATCAGCTGATAGGACGGCCCTCTCACTCCTTCGGGACGTAGAAGGAAATCAGCTCATAGGACGGCCCTCTCACTTCTTGGGGACGTAGAGGGAAATCAGCTGATAGGACGGCCCTCTCACTTCTTCGGGACGTAGAGGGAAATCAGCTGATAGGACGGCCCTCTCACTTCTTGGGGACGTATAGGGAAATCAGCTGATAGGACGGCCCTCTCACTTCTTGGGGACGTATAGGGAAATCAGCTGATAGGACGGCCCTCTCACTTCTTCGGGACGTAGAGGGAAATCAGCTCATAGGACGGCCCTCTCACTTCTTCGGGACGTAAAGGGAAATTGGCTTATAGGGCGGCCCTCTCACTTCTTCGGGACGTAGAGGGAAATCAGCTCATAGGACGGCCCTCTTACTTCTTCGGGACGTAGAGGGAAATCAGCTCATAGGACGGCCCTCTCACTTCTTCGGGACGTAAAAGGAAATCAGCTGATAGGACGGCCCTCTCACTTCTTCGGGACGTAGAGGGAAATCAGCTCATAGGACGGCCCTCTCACTTCCTCGGGACGTAGAGGGAAATCAGCTGATAGGACGGCCCTCTCACTTCTTCGGGACGTAGAGGGAAATCAGCTCATAGGACGGCCCTCTCACTTCTTCGGGACGTAGAGGGAAATCAGCTCATAGGACGGCCCTCTCACTTCTTCGGGACGTAGAGGGAAACCAGCTCATAGGACGGCCCTCTCACTTCTTCGGAAAGTAAAGGGAAATCAGCTGATAGGACGGCCCTCTCACTTCTTCGGGACGTAGAGGGAAATCAGGTCATAGGACGGCCCTCTCACTTCTTCGAGACGTAGAGGGAAATCAGCTCATAGGACGGCCCTCTCACTTCTTCGGGACGTATAGGGAAATCAGCTCATAGGACGGCCCTCTCACTTCTTCGGGACGTAGAGGGAAATCAGCTCATAGGACGGCCCTCTCACTTCTTCGGGACGTAGAGGGAAACCAGCTGATAGGACGGTCCTCTCACTTCTTCGGGACAGATAGGGAAATCAGCTCATAGGACGGCCCTCTCACTTCTTCGGGACGTAGAGGGAAATCAGCTGATAGGACGGCCCTCTCACTTCTTCGGGACGTAGAGGGAAATCAGCTCATAGGACGGCCCTCTCACTTCTTCGGGACGTATAGGGAAATCAGCTGATAGGACGGCCCTCTCACTTCTTGGGGACGTATAGGGAAATCAGCTCATAGGACGGCCCTCTCACTTCTTCGGGACGTAGAGGGAAATCAGCTCATAGGACGGCCCTCTCACTTCTTCGGGACGTAGAGGGAAATCAGGTCATAGGGCGGCCCTCTCACTTCTTCGGGACGTAGAGGGAAGTCAGCTCATAGGACGGCCCTCTCACTTCTTCGGGACGTAGAGGGAAGTCAGCTCATAGGACGGCCCTCTCACTTCTTCGGGACGTAGAGGGAAGTCAGCTCATAGGACGGCCCTCTCACTTCTTCGGGACGTAGAGGGAAATCAGCTGATAGGACGGCCCTCTCACTTCTTCGGGACGTATAGGGAAATCAGCTGATAGGACGGCCCTCTCACTTCTTCGGGACGTATAGGGAAATCAGCTCATAGGACGGCCCTCTCACTTCTTCGGGACGTATAGGGAAATCAGGTCATAGGACGGCCCTCTCACTTCTTCGGGACGTATAGGGAAATCAGCTGATAGGACGGCCCTCTCACTTCTTCGGGACGTATAGGGAAATCAGCTGATAGGACGGCCCTCTCACTTCTTCGGGACGTATAGGGAAATCAGCTCATAGGACGGCCCTCTCACTTCTTCGGGACGTAGAGGGAAATCAGCTCATAGGGCGGCCCTCTCACTTCTTCGGAACGTAAAGGGAAATCAGCTCATAGGACGGCCCTCTCACTTCTTCGGGACGTAGAGGGAAATCAGCTCATAGGGCGGCCCTCTCACTTCTTCGGGACGTAGAGGGAAATCAGCTGATAGGACGGCCCTCTCACTTCTTCGGGACGTAGAGGGAAATCAGCTCATAGGACGGCCCTCTCACTTCTTCGGGACGTAGAGGGAAATCAGCTCAAAGGACGGCCCTCTCACTTCTTCGGGACGTAGAGGGAAATCAGCTGATAGGACGGCCCTCTCACTTCTTCGGGACGTAGAGGGAAATCAGCTCATAGGACGGCCCTCTCACTCCTTCGGGACGTAGAGGGAAATCAGCTCATAGGGCGGCCCTCTCACTTCTTCGGGACGTAGAGGGAAATCAGCTCAAAGGACGGCCCTCTCACTTCTTCGGGACGTAGAGGGAAATCAGCTGATAGGACGGCCCTCTCACTTCTTCGGGACGTAGAGGGAAATCAGCTCATAGGACGGCCCTCTCACTCCTTCGGGACGTAGAGGGAAATCAGCTCATAGGACGGCCCTCTCACTTCTTCGGGACGTAGAGGGAAATCAGCTCATAGGACGGCCCTCTCACTTCTTCGGGACGGATAGGGAAGTCAGCTCATAGGACGGCCCTCTCACTTCCTCGGGACGTATAGGGAAATCAGCTCATAGGACGGCCCTCTCACTTCTTCGGGACGTAGAGGGAAATCAGCTGATAGGACGGCCCTCTCACTCCTTCGGGACGTAGAGGGAAATCAGCTGATAGGACGGCCCTCTCACTCCTTCGGGACGTAGAGGGAAATCAGCTGATAGGACGGGCGGCCCTCTCACTTCTTCGGGACGTAGAGGGAAATCAGCTCATAGGACGGCCCTCTCACTTCTTCGGGACGGATAGGGAAGTCAGCTCATAGGACGGCCCTCTCACTTCCTCGGGACGTATAGGGAAATCAGCTCATAGGACGGCCCTCTCACTTCTTCGGGACGTAGAGGGAAATCAGCTCATAGGACGGCCCTCTCACTTCTTCGGGACGTAGAGGGAAATCAGCTCATAGGACGGCCCTCTCACTTCTTCGGGACGTAGAGGGAAATCAGCTCATAGGACGGCCCTCTCACTTCTTCGGGACGTAGAGGGAAATCAGCTCATAGGGCGGCCCTCTCACTTCTTCGGGACGTTTAGGGAAATCAGCTGATAGGACGGCCATCTCCCTTCTTCGGGACGTTTAGGGAAATCAGTTCATAGGACGGCCCTCTCACTTCTTCGGGACGTATAGGGAAGTCAGCTCATAGGACGGCCATCTCCCTTCTTCGGGACGTAGAGGGAAATCAGCTGATAGGACGGCCCTCTCACTCCTTCGGGACGTTTAGGGAAATCAGTTCATAGGACGGCCCTCTCACTTCTTCGGGACGTATAGGGAAGTCAGCTCATAGGACGGCCATCTCCCTTCTTCGGGACGTAGAGGGAAATCAGCTGATAGGACGGCCCTCTCACTCCTTCGGGACGTTTAGGGAAATCAGTTCATAGGACGGCCCTCTCACTTCTTCGGGACGTATAGGGAAGTCAGCTCATAGGACGGCCATCTCCCTTCTTCGGGACGTAGAGGGAAATCAGCTGATAGGACGGCCCTCTCACTCCTTCGGGACGTTTAGGGAAATCAGTTCATAGGACGGCCCTCTCACTTCTTCGGGACGTATAGGGAAGTCAGCTCATAGGACGGCCATCTCCCTTCTTCGGGACGTAGAGGGAAATCAGCTGATAGGACGGCCCTCTCACTCCTTCGGGACGTTTAGGGAAATCAGCTCATAGGACGGCCCTCTCACTTCTTCGGGACGTAGAGGGAAATCAGCTGATAGGACGGCCCTCTCACTTCTTCGGGACGTACAGGGAAATCAGCTCATAGGACGGCCCTCTCACTTCTTCGGGACGTAGAGGGAAATCAGCTCATAGGACGGCCCTCTCACTTCTTCGGGACGTAGAGGGAAATCAGCTCATAGGGCGGCCCTCTCACTTCTTCGGGACGTAGAGGGAAATCAGCTCATAGGACGGCCCTCTCACTTCTTCGGGACGTAGAGGGAAATCAGCTCATAGGACGGTCCTCTCACTTCTTCGGGACGTAGAGGGAAATCAGCTCATAGGACGGCCCTCTCACTTCTTCGGGACGTAGAGGGAAATCAGCTCATAGGACGGCCCTCTCACTTCTTCGGGACGTAGAGGGAAATCAGCTCATAGGACGGCCCTCTCACTCCTTCGGGACGTATAGGGAAATCAGCTCATAGGACGGCCCTCTCCTTTCTTCGGGACGTAAAGGGAAATCAGCTCATAGGACGGCCCTCTCCTTTCTTCGGGACGTAAAGGGAAATCAGCTCATAGAACGGCCCTCTCACTTCTTCGGGACGTAGAGGGAAATCAGCTCATAGGACGGCCCTCTCACTTCTTCGGGACGAATAGGGAAATCAGCTGATAGGACGGCCCTCTCACTTCTTCGGGACGTATAGGGAAATCAGCTCATAGGACGGCCCTCTCACTCCTTCGGGACGTAGAGGGAAATCAGCTGATAGGACGGCCCTCTCACTTCTTCGGGACGTAAAGAGAGATCAGCTCATAGGACGGCCCTCTCACTTCTTCGGGACGTAGAGGGAAATCAGCTGATAGGACGGCCCTCTCACTTCTTCGGGACGGATGGGGAAATCAGCTCATAGGACGGCCCTCTCACTTCTTCGGGACGTATAGGGAATTCAGCTCATAGGACGGCCCTCTCACTTCTTGGGGACGTATAGGGAAATCAGCTCATAGGACGGCCCTCTCACTTCTTCGGGACGTAGAGGGAAATCAGCTGATAGGACGGCCCTCTCACTTCTTCGGGACGTACAGGGAAATCAGCTCATAGGACGGCCCTCTCACTTCTTCGGGACGTATAGGGAAACCAGCTCATAGGACGGCCCTCTCACTTCTTCGGGACGTAGAGGGAAATCAGCTGATAGGACGGCCCTCTCACTTCTTGGGGACGTAGAGGGAAATCAGCTCATAGGACGGCCCTCTCACTTCTTCGGGACGTATAGGGAAATCAGCTGATAGGACGGCCCTCTCACTTCTTCAGGACGTAGAGGGAAATCAGCTCATAGGGCGGCCCTCTCACTTCTTCGGGACGGAAAGGGAAATCAGCTCATAGGACGGCCCTCTCACTTCTTCGGGACGTATAAGGAAATCAGCTGATAGGACGGCCCTCTCACTCCTTCGGGACGTAGAGGGAAATCAGCTGATAGGACGGCCCTCTCACTCCTTCGGGACGGAAAGGGAAATCAGCTCATAGGACGGCCCTCTCACTCCTTCGGGACGTAGAGGGAAGTCAGCTCATAGGACGGCCCTCTCACTTCTTCGGGACGTAGAGGGAAGTCAGCTGATAGGACGGCCCTCTCACTTCTTCGGGACGTAGAGGGAAATCAGCTCATAGGACGGCCCTCTCACTTCTTCGGGACGTAGAGGGAAATCAGCTCATAGGACGGCCCTCTCACTTCTTCGGGACGTAGAGGGAAGTCAGTTCATAGGACGGCCCTCTCACTCCTTCGGGACGTATAGGGAAATCAGCTCATAGGACGGTCCTCTCACTCCTTCGGGACGTAGAGGGAAATCAGCTCATAGGACGGCCCTCTCCCTTCTTCGGGACGTAGAGGGAAATCAGCTCATAGGACGGCCCTCTCACTTCTTCGGGACGTAGAGGGAAATCAGCTGATAGGACGGCCCTCTCACTTCTTCGGGACGTAGAGGGAAATCAGCTCATAGGACGGCCCTCTCACTTCTTCGGAACGTAGAGGGAAATCAGCTGATAGGACGGCCCTCTCACTCCTTCGGGACGTAGAGGGAAATCAGCTCATAGGACGGCCCTCTCACTTCCTCGGGACGTAGAGGGAAATCAGCTCATAGGACGGCCCTCTCCCTTCTTCGGGACGTAGAGGGAAACCGGCTCATAGGACGGCCCTCTCACTTCTTCGGGACGTAGAGGGAAATCAGCTCATAGGACGGCCCTCTCACTTCTTCGGGACGTAGAGGGAAATCAGCTCATAGGACGGCCCTCCCACTTCTTCGGGACGTAGAGGGAAATCAGCTGATAGGACGGCCCTCTCACTTCTTCGGGACGTAAAAGGAAATCAGCTGATAGGACGGCCCTCTCACTTCTTCGGGACGTAGAGGGAAATCAGCTCATAGGACGGTCCTCTCACTTCTTCGGGACGTAGAGGGAAATCAGCTCATAGGGCGGCCCTCTCACTTCTTCGGAAAGTATAGGGAAATCAGCTCATAGGACGGCCCTCTCACTTCTTCGGGACGGATAGGGAAATCAGCTCATAGGACGGCCCTCTCACTTCTTCGGGACGTATAGGGAAATCAGCTGATAGGACGGTCCTCTCACTTCTTCGGGACGTAGAGGGAAATCAACTCATAGGACGGCCCTCTCACTTCTTCGGGACGTAGAGGGAAATCAGCTGATAAGACGGCCCTCTCACTTCTTCGGGACGTAGAGGGAAATCAGCTGATAGGACGGCCCTCTCACTTCTTCGGGACGTGTAGGGAAATCAGCTCATAAGACGGCCCTCTCACTTCCTCGGGACGTGTAGGGAAATCAGCTCATAGGACGGGCGGCCCTCTCACTTCTTCGGGACGTATAGGGAAATCAGGTCATAGGACGGCCCTCTCACTTCTTCGGGACGTATAGGGAAATCAGGTCATAGGACGGCCCTCTCACTTCTTCGGGACGTATAGGGAAATCAGGTCATAGGACGGCCCTCTCACTTCTTCGGGACGTAGAGGGAAATCAGCTGATAGGACGGGCGGCCCTCTCACTTCTTGGGGACGTGTAGGGAAATCAGCTCATAGGACGGCCCTCTCACTTCTTCGGGACGTAGAGGGAAATCAGCTGATAGGGCGGCCCTCTCACTTCTTCGGGACGTGTAGGGAAATCAGCTGATAGGACGGCCCTCTCACTTCTTCGGGACGTAGAGGGAAATCAGCTCATAGGACGGCCCTCTCACTTCTTCGGGACGTAGAGGGAAGTCAGTTCATAGGACGGCCCTCTCACTTCTTCGGGACGTAGAGGGAAATCAGCTGATAGGACGGCCCTCTCACTTCTTCGGGACGTAGAGGGAAATCAGCTCATAGGACGGCCCTCTCACTTCTTGGGGACGTAGAGGGAAGTCAGCTCATAGGACGGCCCTCTCACTTCTTCGGGACGTAGAGGGAAATCAGCTGATAGGACGGCCCTCTCACTTCTTCGGGACGTAGAGGGAAATCAGCTGATAGGACGGCCCTCTCACTTCTTCGGGACGTATAGGGAAATCAGCTGATAGGACGGCCCTCTCACTTCTTGGGGACGTAGAGGGAAATCAGCTCATAGGACGGCCCTCTCACTTCCTCGGGACGTAGAGGGAAGTCAGCTCATAGGACGGCCCTCTCACTTCTTCGGGACGTAGAGGGAGATCAGCTCATAGGACGGCCCTCTCACTCCTTCGGGACGTATAGGGAAATCAGCTGATAGGACGGCCCTCTCCCTTTTACGGTCACCAGCATATCCGAAGACATACCAAGTCCTCGTATTACGAATGCATACAAGGGTCTAAACCGGTGACCTGTACATAAACGAGGCTGGAGGGTGAAGTTCGAAGTGGGGAAGGACCTGATGTACATTTTAAAGTTATGTAGTGGGTATGTGATGTATCTCCTTTTTCGCTGTGAGAAAATGGAGTGATGTATAGATAATGGGCGGTGGGCGGTATAATGGGAGGAAGAGGAAAAGGAGAAGGAGGAAGAGAAGGAAGAAGAGGTAGAGAAAGAAGAATTGAAGGGGAGGAGAAGGAATTGGGACATTGAAGATGTAACAGTCCAGGTTTTCCCTTAGTTTTTCATAATCATTGGCACTGTTTCTGACAACAAACACGGTTTTATTGTAAGAGTGTAAAAACAATGTTGTTTGTAGTGTCGATAATATGACGTTTCTTTTCAGATTATATCAAGAAGCATCAAAATGGCAAGAATATTAAAAAGATAATGATAATAAATATAATGATAGTATAATACAAAGAAAAACAAAAATACACAAGACTAGATTAGAAAATACTAATATTAAAAATGACGCTAAAACATCTATACTAGTATACTGACGCAATTATACATAGTACTTTTATTGCTATTGATGATGATGATGGTGATGGCGATGGTTATGATAATAATGATAATAGAGACTATAATTATAATCATAATGATAACATTAAGGATAATAGTCATGCCAGGAATTAAAATAACAATGATTTTGGTTATATGATTGGTAACACTGAATCTATCCCAATTTTGCATCTCAATGAGAACATCATGACTGCGCTAGTCAAAGAACGTCAAAAAAAGAAGAAGAAACAGATAAACGAATGAATTAATAAAAGGCATAAGTATCCGGACTAACAAAAGCGCCACGCGTATCCGGTATCCGGCCAGCGATGAGAAATTAGCGTTTCCCCGAGTCTCTGCAATCGGACTAATGCCATTGCCTCTTTCTCGCGGTTCGTAAAGAAAATGTGATTCCTGCTCTGACGGCCATTATCCTCCATGCACGTGCAACAGCTTTTAATATGCGAGAGAGAGTGCATTCGTTTCGTGCGGTTTGGATTGGATGCTTAATTGCAGGTGCGCTGGGGATGGGGAGGCGCGGAGAGGGAGAGGGGAGGGAGGGTAGGGATAGAGATGGAGTGCGAAGGAGAAGGAAGGAGAGGAAGAGGGAGAGAGATGAAGATGGGGAGAGAGAGGGAGAAGGAGAGGAAGAGAGCGAGAGGGTTAGGGAGAAGGAGAGGGACAGAGAAGAAGATAGAGAGAGGGAGAGGGAGAAGGAGAAGGAGAGGGAGAGGGAGAAGGAGAAGGAGAGGGAGAGGGAGAGAAAGAGAGAGAGAGGGAGCGAGAGAGAGAGAGAGGGAGCGAGAAGGAGAGGAAGAGAGGGAGAGGTTGTGAGAAGGAGAGAGAACGAGAGAGAGAGAGACAGAGAGAGAGAGAGAGAGAGAGAGAGAGAGAGAGAGAGAGAGAGAGAGAGAGAGAGAGAGAGAGAGAGAGAGAGAGAGATAGAGAGAAAGAGAGAGAGAGTGAGTGGGTGAGAGAAAGAAAGAAAGAAAGACAGAGAGAGAGAGAGAGAGAGAGAGAGAGAGAGAGAGAGAGAGAGACAGACAGACAGACAGACAGACAGAGAGAGAGAGAAAGAGAAAGAGAGACAGAGAAAGAGGGATTATGATCATCATCACCATCATTATTTTTCCTTTTTTTCCCTTGGCATTCCGAACTGTAGCTTACTCAACTATTAAAAATACATCACAGAACAAAAAAAAAAAAAAAAAAAAAAAAAAAAAAAATCTATTTCTGTACTGCCAAGGTCGTCCCAATGTTTCTTTATCCACAAGCAACCCCAATATAGGTAGTTTAACGCATCTCTAATCTACTTATAATAGATTTCCTGGTGTATCCTATTGTTTGGAAACTATACCTGTTGTGGCCGATTTAGTGAAATGTGTCGTAAGATTAGCCGTTACTCTGTGTGTAAAATGAGGTTCATGGTGATTCTATTCTGTCTGTCTGTCTGTCTGTCTGTCTCTGTCTCTGTCTCTCTGTCTGTCTGACTGTCTCTCTCTCTCTCTCTCTCTCTCTCTCTCTCTCTGTCTTTGTTTCTCTCTCTTTCTGTCTGTCTCTCTCTCTCTCTCTCTCTCTCTTTCTCTCTGTCAGGGTTTTTGTGTTGCCCTGATTTGGTGGGTTATGGAGACACAATTCTGGTTCAGCTGTTTATTGATAGGAGGTGGCTGGAAGGTGGCGTGGCGCGGGTTGTTGTGGGCAAGGAAGCCCAAGAGGGGCGCCGAGCGGGCGCGCGTGGGGGAGCGCCCCCAAGGAGAGGTGTGGTCAGGGCCGTGGGCCCCGGTCAAGTGTGCTGGGTCAACTGTCCTGTAGGTTTCGAGCGCTGGTCGCGGGTCCCTAGCAGTGGAGACGGAAATGAAACCCTTGTTCCTCAGATCGCTCGGCATACGCTACTAACCGTCGCCCACGACGGGATGGACTGGCTTTCTCTGAAAAAAAGCACACCAGAGGCAGAGACAGGGCGAGAGACAGGGGGGCAAACAGGGGGGGGTGTATTATAGCAGGGGCCGTAAGATATAATCAAAATATATCACATTGCAAGGAGTGTTGTCAGTTATTTCCATGATTTTTCAATTTTTATTTATTTTTTTCAATAATTCACTGTCCAAGGATAGACAGAGGAACATGCTTAGGGAGACAATTGCAATAGTCCGCAAGGACTTGCTTGAGTTGCAATTGTCTCAGATAGCAGGAGATGAAAATCTACGAGAGATAAGCATTGTGCAGAACTACAAAGGAAGCAAAAGGTGTCGCAGTCCGCAAGGACTTGTCTTGAACGACGAACTTCCTTGGAAAAAAGAAAAAATGCAACAATGCAGAGTTCAGAAGTGTGCAGTGCAATAATGCATACGCTATACGTCTGACTAATAGTGGTTGTATTTCATTTCATTGAAGTTGTCTATCACACGTCACCAAGAGCAATTTGAGGCAAAGCAATAATGAAAACAGGTAATGCAGTCCTCATACTTCGGGAGCGACTCATTACATCAAAATATACTTTCTCAAGACAACATTTGCACGGAAAAACGTAATGCAAGATAAGAATACACGGTTGGCGCAAGTCGGTTATCTTCCGGAGACAGTACGCATGTAATTCTTGTACAATTAACGTTTTTTGCGGGATGATGTGCGCATGTGGCTGCGTGAGTGCGTAGACGAGTTGATTGATTTAATGGGTGGGAGTTATGAAATGAGTAGTCAGAGTATAGCACACGAGAAGAAAATAGAATGTTGATAGATATATTTTAGTTTTTTAGAGTCTAGTAATGTGTTAAAGTAAGGGCGAGAGTGGGTAAGAAAGGAATAGGATGGCGTGGAAGTTGGAAGAAATAAGCGAAGGGGAGGAGGACTGGGTGAGCGGGAGGCTAAGGTAAAAGAGGTTTGGGTGGAGGGTCAAGTATGTAAGCGGGGGTGGCAATGTAAGTTGAGTTTAATTAAAATAATCACCGATCTGACTGCACGAAAAAAAAAACATTCACACTAATAACAAAAAACTTACGTTAATTTCAATATTAATCAACTACTATGCGAAATCATAAAAATGGTACTTTAATTAGTACGTAAAATGAATAAAAAGGTGACTGGTTTGGGTCAGCTTCCCTGAGACAACTGACCCGAAGGACAACCCTCGTGGTTGTAAATGGTACTTAAACATAAGATAGATTCCCTGAGGAATAGTGATGATGTGATGACCCAACCGTAGAAGGGACACATCATCCAGCTCATACGCAGACTGCAATTGGGTATCCACCTTGGGGAATACCAGCGAAAATCTCACGTATAGCGATAAGAATGCGCGGCGCGGCGCGTAGATCGCCTCTTGCGATGTGTGCATCTTTGCACGTACAGAACAACTTAACATTAATTATCTGAACCTAATTACATGTCCATACCCAGCTGTGGGTCGTCACCAAGGACCATGTAATAATGATGAGGTGAGGTTCGTGATTAAGATAAACGAAAATCAGGAACAA